>NC_056728.1:187075908-187332963 GCF_019279795.1 Protopterus annectens | reverse complement strand
TCTAAATGAAGCTGCCACTTTAGTTCAAGCACCTGTAGAAAGCCATCAGCATCTCCAAAGAAATGATCGACTTGTTCTAAATGTGTATATATATATATATATATATATATATATATATATATATATATATATACCTGTATATATGTGTATATATTTATATATATATATATATATATATATATATATATATATATATATATATATATACATATATACATGTGTGTGTGTATGTGTATAGATATGTATATATGTGTGTGTGTGTATATATATATATATATATATATATATATAGGTGTGTGTGTGGGTGTGTGTGTGTGTGTATGTATGTATATATGGTAGTCCCATTGTAACTTTTTCTTTGTTTCTTTTATCCTTTAAATATTAGTAACTTTGTAATGAGGTCTGTTTTGCTTCACCACCCACCTTTAACTTTGTTAACTTTTACTTTTTTGTTTGTCATAGGGAGCCATTTATGTTTGGATTTGGGTTTTGTGTTACGTTTGTGGAGTATATGATGATGTCATTAACTATAATTGGAAAGAATTAAGGATGTAATACAATACATATGAGAAGATATGATTTTGAGTTAAATGATTTGGGGTTGGTAACAGGTGAAGATTTCATACTGGATATGAATTTAGTAGAAGGTGAGATGTGCAAGAAGAATTAGTGCTAGTAGTAGGAGAGTCTTAGTGAATGATATTGTAGAAGACTACAGTAAAGTTGTTTAGGGGAAGAGAGCACTTGGATGTAAAATCAGGTTAAGGGAGGTTTAGGTGTAGATACTGGTTAATGCAGGGTTTGGTAGGTACTTTTGAGGAAGAAATGGATGGGAGATAGTGTTGAACAAAAAGGATCAGGATGGTATTGTGGCTAATGGGAAATGTGCTTCAAGAGTGTTTGGCAACAATGGAGAGCAGAAATATTGGGCATGGTGGAGAAATACTATTACAAGTGGTTGAACAGAGGATCAGGAAGATGTGGCTAATGGGGAAATATGTTTCAAGAGTGTTTGGTAACATAGGAGATTCAGGAATGTAGGGCATTTTGGGGAAATACTAATACAAGTGGTAAATCGTTACTTGGGTATATGTTTGGTGTATGTGAGATGTCTTGTATTGAGGCAAGTCTGTACAGGACATTTAAGTCCTGTATTCTTTTTGTGAGGAGTGTCTGTGAACATTCCAGTTGTTCCATGCGCCTGGTCATGTACTTACTGAAGGGAGTATTGTACTCCTTGATGGGTCTGATCACTGAACACAGTTAAAATTTGAGCAGCATGAAATGATTTTCTTCATTCTTAGACACTTTAGTTTAAAGGAAAGTTACTGTCTACATGAGACCCCAAATCCTGTAGTACTGTGTCTACTTTTAGCGGGTGTTTTTTCAGTATTTAGTTTCCCTGTTTGGCTCACTTCCCAGAAGGCACCATTATGTATTTCTTGGTATTGAGTATTTAGCCATGGCTTTGGCACCATTTATTTGCTGGTGTTAGACCTTCCTACAAGATGTTAGTATCTTGGGGGAGGGGCTTCTATAATTGCAAATTTGGTAAGCAGTGGCCATTGACATTGACCTTGACTTCTGAAAAATAGATTCCGAATAGGAGCCATTGCAGTGCAGAGCCCTCAAGAAGTCCACTGTTGACCAACTTCTTTGTTGAGGTGGTCTTTTCTAACTTCTTGGGTCCTTTCTGTGAACCAACTGGCCATCCAGCGAGTTACATTGGGGTGTATGCATTCTTTCACCATTAATGTACGCTCCAAGATACTGTACAACTTCCATGGTTACCATCTGAGTTTCTTCTAACATAGCTTTTGGAAAACAAAGTTTAGCTTGCTAAAGCCAGTGATTCATTTCCTTCACTTTCTCCAATCCTGTATCAAGCTCCTGTGGCAAAGTCTGAAGAAAACTTTCCCATTTTTGTTCCACAGTCATCTCAGGTTTTCCCACCTAAAATCTGTCTAAGCAGTATAGTATCAGTCAGTTGCTCTTTAATAACTCAAGAAACAGCAGTTTTGTCTCCAGAACAGATAGAACTTGGAATATGCTACCATTATATATTAGGGTATCTCAGTCCATAGCTGTACTCCCTCAGTGATTAATCATGAGCAGCCCATAACCAGTGTATGATTTCTGAGAGATTTAAGCTAGCCCATTCATTCTTTTCACTACCACAATTTTTCATAATAAACTTTTTGTCTAAAATAACATTTCTTTGATCAAGGAATTGTTGGATGCCATTTTTAACTTTTGTCATTTGTATATCTAGGGTGCAAAACTGAGTTAAACAGATTTATTTTCATAGCCACTCTCTGTTCCAAGTTAATTTCGGCTAAAGTCACATCTCTGTTATTGTCATGCTACTTTTTTTAGGCAAAAAGTAATTCATCATTTTACCAAGAAAGTAATAAAAGGCAAAAACTGACTTTTAAAGTTATTTATACTGTAGGTGAACTATGCATGGTTTAACTTTCATGACCGCAGTAAAATATTGAACTATAAAAGTGATAAAGACAAAATACCGCTCTGCAAAAATCAGGTTTTTCTCCAGCTTTATTTAAAATGAAAACTGCCTTTATGTAGACACATTTCTTTAACTCAGTCAGTTTTGCATTCATCATGGACGCTAACAAGTAATCTTAATCATTTAAGCATGTCCATGGTGTTTTATCAAAACTATATTTCCTTTCCACTTTAAATTGTTTTTTAGTATAAGTGGCCAAAACCTAGTCCATTCAATTTTTTTTTTTTTGAAAAGTGACAGTTTGACAGGCATACCTGAGGCAGATTTTTGTTTTCTTCCTTTTTCCCATGGGAAATCAGGACTACAACACATCTTTAAATTCTGATATATATGTCAGGTACCCAAGCAGACAAAATAATCGCCTCCTGTGAAATATGAATAATTTTCTTTACTCACAGTTGAAAGTCATTTTTGTTTGCGTATTATCTCCTTTTCCTGTTATATAATTCCATATGCAACATTTTTCTAGCTCAAAAATTTGTGGCTTTCAGTTGCAGGCAATTGTGCATCAGGTGGGTACAATGGATTTTTATGATATCCTGACTAAAATCATTGTTAGTATTTGTAAGAGATAGTTGTAATTCACGTATGTCCGGCCAGGGTACCTAAGCTATACCTTCTGAGGGCATATGTCCACATGTTGACCACCGCATGTCAGCATAGGAGTATAAAATTGGTTGTACACATGAGAACCCCAGACTACCTCACTGCCAGTCCAAATACAGATAGTTTCACCCAAATGACTTTGATCATTTGGTCGCTTGGTACTGTAGTTTCGCTTGACAGATTCATTTAAGTGTCACATTGAGCATCTTTCCATTTCTAAATCTGTCACTGTTTTAACTGTTATTAGATGTGAACCAGTTGGGGTAAATGGATTACTGTCCCCACCAACTAATTCATCTTCCTCTCCCTTACCCACCTATACTGTTACCTTCCCCTCTCCACTTCCTATCTCCCATTCCCCTTCTAGTACATTCATTGTACCCAGTAGCATAAACCAACTATTCCATTATCAAACCCTATTAATTTATTCTACCCTTTCCCCCAGTTATTAGACACCCACAGACTATTATACAACTCAGGACCACACTAACTATACCATAAATAATACTTCCTGACTTTCTCTACTGCCTTCACTACCTCACCAGTCTCCCTAATATATCTCATTCCCCCTCTTTCCACACAATCTCCACATACCCAAACATGTAACAGTCCTCACAACCTACATTTCTTCCCATCTTTATAATTACAGTGACGCTCTTCTTTTTATCCGAAAACTTATTCCTGACAGCAGAAACTCTGTCCCTCCTCCCCACTGTCCATACGTTACTTACCTCCATAACCTCAAGTCTAAGACTAAGCATTCTAAACTCCTTTTCTCCCACCTCCTCCAACTTATCTCTACACATCTCTCTGGTGACATACATCCCAACCCTGGACCCACAGCTAATTGGCTTACTAACTCACCCTTACATCTTCTCTTTCACCCTGTAAATCTCTCCTCTTTGCTACATTGAATGCTCAGAGTTTATGCAACAAGCTACCTAACTTCCAGTCCTGGCTCCTCCACAATCACCTTGACATTCTCTTGATCTCTGAAACATGGCTAAAACCTCCTATAAAAACTCTGAAATCACTCCTCCCAACTATAGTATCATAAGAAATAGGTGTAGCTCTTCTCTTTTCTTCCTCCCTATCAGTTGCACCCTATACTTAAGCCTGTACCCCAGTTCGCTACTGCTGAGCTAACCCTAGCCCTCCTCTCCTGGATCTCATCTAACATACACTACGAAACTATAACCCTAGGCGATGTTAATATTAATTGGACTGTTATACAATCTCCCTTAACCTCCCAGAATATAAACCTATATATCTTCATGCAACTAATCAACTCGCCTACTAGACCCTCTAAAGACCTCTGTTCCGGTAGCATTCTGGACTGCATACTAGTTTCTCACCATCACTTCATTTCTAATAGTGGTACCTTACCCGACTCACTTAGTGATCATCTCCCTGGTTTTGCTCATTGTTGACCCTCTCCCCTTCATCTTTGTCATAACTACATCTCTAATCAATCACTGAAAAACCTCAACTCTTGAATCTTCTCTGACTCACAAAAACTCAATAACTGGAACCCCTAAAAACCCTTTCCCTTGACAATGGTGTTAGTTACTCTATTACTACATTCATCAACCTTTTAAGTAGCTTTGTTCCCCCTAGAACTAAAATAGTTAAATGCAATACTGTCCCTTGAATAACCAAGGATACTAGAAACATCATGCATCTCCTGGACAAATCATGGTAACTACTAGAAATATAAAACCTCCATCTCCGTGACAGAATATAAGCAACTTTGTAATAAAGTAAAAAAAAAAATTGCCACTGACTGGAAATCCTACTACTCCATACTACAAAACAACCATAAAACAAACTCCAAAAAGTTCTATAATAAGATCTTTATCCTCCTCTATCCTGGTAAAAAAAGACAACCCCTGCCCATATCCCAGCACCCCTGATCTTTCCTTGGCTAACCAACTGATCTCCTTCTTCATAGAATCAGTAGCCAGTCTCACCTCATCTTTTCCAAGTAATGTTCCAACTTCAGCCCCACCCACCACTCCTAACTTAATTGTCTCAAGCACCACAACTCATCTCCCACATTTTACTACCGAACCTTTTCCTACCTCCACCATAAAAAAAACTCCCTGATGACCTTCCATCTAACTT
Source organism: Protopterus annectens (assembly GCF_019279795.1). NCBI lineage: Eukaryota > Metazoa > Chordata > Ceratodontiformes > Protopteridae > Protopterus > Protopterus annectens. The sequence goes on along the minus strand of NC_056728.1, from coordinate 187,327,706 downwards.
TCTTAAACTAGCTGCCGATGGCATAGCTTTTCCCGTCTCTATCCTAATAAATTGTTCAATCCAAGAATCATGTGTACCTCTTCTCTAGAAGAAAAGCCTTTATTATTCCCCTTCACAAAGGGGGCAGTAACACAGATGTCTCTAATTTGCAAACAATAGCCTTCGCTAAAATTCTTGAAAAATGTATTCACCTACAGTTCCTACCCTACTGCTTAAACATTCAGCTGCTTACCCCCACACAACATGGATTTAGACCCGGACACAGCACCACTACTGCTCTCCTATCATTTCTCGAAACCGTCAACCACCCACATGACACTGGTAATATTGTATCTACCCTCCTCCTTGACTTATCTAAGGCTTTTGATACTGTTCCTCACAGTCATCTTTTGTCCAAACTCTCTCACCTCAGTCTGTCAACCTCCTCTATCAACTGTTTTTCCAGATACCTCTCTGACGGGCAACAAGCTGTTTAATGGAAAAACTGCACTTCCTTCTTCCTTAACACTCTGACAGGCATAACTCAGAGTTCTATATTAGGTCCATTACTATTTATCATCTTTTTAAATGACTTCCATCAGAGCATCCCAAACACTAAACTTGTCCAATATGAGGGTGACTCCATGATCATCTGCTCTGCCAAATCCCTCCCCAAACTCATGGAATTAACTCAAGAAGCCTCCTCTTCTACCGAGCATCAGATGCTAAATAAACACCTAGCACTCAACACATCTAAATCCGAAAGTCATGCTATTCACCCCTTCTAAATGTACCAAAATAGACCAGAACACTTTCTCCATAACTAGCCAAAACAAGACCTCTATCAAAATTGTCACCCATACAAAGCTTCTAGGAGTCGTCATTGATGAGCAATTAAAATTTGATAACCACCTACTAACTAATATTAAGAAAACCCACCAAAAACTAAGTATGGTTTATCACTACAGTTGTCTTACTCCCTCAACCAAGCATATCCTCTCTGCCACCTACCTCATTCCCTCACTCCTGTGTGGAACGCCTCTCCTTACTAATCTTCACTCTTCACTAAAGACAAAATTATCTTCTTGCTACCACAAAATCTCTAAGTTTGCTACCAGATCCATATCTTCCTCTCACCATTGCGACACCCTCCACACATTGAACTGGCTAGAATTGCTAACGATTTTTCTTTCCTACATCCAACTAAGTAATGCACACAAACTCATCTTTAGATCCTCTCTCTGCCCCTCCCTCTCCTCTACTCTCAAAAATTATCTGCCTGATAGACTACTCAGGTCCAACAATCAGAACCTGCAAGAAGTGTACAAACCCTCATGCACTCCAGGTAAATTTCTGTTATCCTTCTCCCTAGCAAGACTCTAGAATTCCCTTCCTCCACACATTCATACCATCAACAACCACTCTGCCTTTAAGACCTTTTTCCATTCCCACCTCTCTTCTTACTAGGAATGCTCTTGCTCTCACCCTACCTGACTTTCCTCTATCTTACCCCTATTTCCCCACTCTCAATCCTCTCAATTCATTCTAATACTTCATGTCCTCTATTCTTATTTACCTTTCTCTTTCTTATATTATTCATTCCTTATTGTTTCATGCATACTTATAAGACTTGCAACTCAGTATACCTTGTTACTTTAAATTCTTAAACACAGTTTGGCAAGCATAGACTCCAAACCAGTTACAAGTGGCATCCCACAAGGCTCAGTCCTGGGACCTCTCTTGTTTGGTATATATTTCTCGGAGGTACAGGCCAACACGGAAGGACTGTGGCTGACCAAGTTCGCAGATGACTGCAAACTGGGCACCATAATCGACTCTCCAGCCGACACAAGCATCCTCCAAAAGGGCCTCATAGAAACAGACAACTGGTGCCAGAGCCATGGCCTCAAGCTAAACGCCAAAAAGTGTATAGTCATCCCTTTGGCAAAAACAGTGCACACAAATTACCACATAGGTGGTAATCCATTAAGTACAGAAGAAGTAATTAGGGACCTGGGGACCCAAGTTGATAGCAGTCTCTCATTTGACAACCACGTGGCCAAAGTGGTTAGAAAACATTTTATATAGCCCACCTAATCATGAAGGGATTCACATCTAGATTAGGGAGGTCATCGTGCCTCTTTACTCATCCCTCATCAGGCCCATAATCGAGTACAATGCCCTTTGGGATGTACCTTACCAAACACCTGCAGCAACTGGAAAGACCCCAAAAGTACCTCACCAAGAGGATCAAAGGGCTCAAACAGATGCCATATGCTGCCCGGTTAAAGAAACTTCAGCTCTACTCAGTGGCATACCGCCTGCTCAGAGGTGACCTGTGCCTGACGTATAAGGCCATGTCCAACCCGGAATTAAGGGACATGCTGCACCTCAAAAAATCCAAATCCCATCGAGCTACACGCCGAGACTTGAACCTCAGCACTGAAATAAATAGGACATGCTGGAGGGACAGATTCATAACCCAGAGGCTCCCTTCACTCTGCCTAACCTGGAGTGGGATTTTATTCCAGAGTCCCTCATTGACTCTCTTCAAGAGGAATCTTGATGAGTGGATGGGAGATCGTAGGTTTACCCCGGGTATCACTTCTGTGTCACTGTTAGACAGAGGCACAGTAGACTAACCTCGAAAAAGGGCATAGCAAAATTAATTTAAAATGGGTGGCGAAAGCCAAACATACTCTGGCTAGGCTTATAAATGCCCTAGGGCAGATAGCCTAGTATGAACCTATGAACCTATGTTCTATACTATGCTTAAACAACTTGCTATTGTTAATACTGCCTTTAAATGCTCTGTTATGGCATGTTACTCTTTGATTTTTGTTTAACTATGATTTACTGTTTATTATATGTTTTTCACACTTCTTTCATTTATTTTCCTTGAAACTATGCAACAACTCTGTTTACTTTGTAAACTTATTGTATAAATGTAGATGGAGCTTTTCTCCCTGGGACCCCATTGAAAATGGGCTATTTTTGGCCCAATGGAGTTTACTGGTAAACAAACTGTAAATAAATAAATAAAAGTGAGTGTGGTAGGCAAATTCTGTGCAAAGACTTGCACACTAATTGCCTGTTCTGTCTAGGCCCAGAACACGACTACAAAACCTGCTCCATTTGTCAGTCATTTGTTTCTAAAACTCTGTGGTCTAGGCTGTCCACTCATAAATACGCTCCTTGAGAACCAGTGATTAAAACACTTGGCCCACTTCACCATGTTGGAGGGCCCAGATTTTAGCCTCCTGTCCAAGAAAAATCTTAAGAACTAGAGAAGATTTGCCTTCCGTCGTGTCAGAATCAAATGTGCACACTGAGGTGGTCGAACTTGTATGCTCACAAGCTCTCTACCATGTACCCACCAGAAGCCAGTAAGGTTCCTGAGGCCTTGTAGATGGCAGAATCCTCCAACCGAGCATGACTCATTTCAGGGAGCCCTCGAGGAATCCCTCAGATACTTGTGCAGGAAAAGATTCCCCTCTAATAGAAAAGTGCCAAGGCTTAGAACCACGTAAGCTATTACAGGTGGATGTTACCCCTTAAAAGAAAATACAAAAACTTAAGAATACAATGTCCCCTTCTGCATCCATGGAGAAAGACTGGATTGATTTTTGTCAGGGGTTATTCAAGGCAGTTATGTCCCTGAAGCCACCTTCCTTTTTGACTCAGCCCTCTAAGGCCACTCCACAGAAACAGGCATTGGATTCTTCTTCTTCTGACAAGGAACCAGAGGGGTTTATGACCATTTTATCGACTACTTTTTCTCAGTTACACTGCTCAGAACAGGTTTCCTCATTTCAGGGAGACTCCATGTCCCTGGATTCCCACTTGGAAGGCGTCCTTTGGAAAAACCTTGCAAAGCATGATGAAACATTCCGAATGGCAGTCTTAGCAGCTACTAGAGGTGCAAAAGAGATACTACAGCTTATTAGAGATGGGCACTGCTGCTCCTCCTCCATTTCACCCAGTGTTAGATGCTTACCTGGATGCATTTCAAGCCAACTCTTCTGCACCTGATTCTCAGTCTCCTGCTCCAAAAAGGCTAGATGGATTCTACACAGTTTCTGATGAACTAAAGTACCTTTACAGAAGCCCTGTGGCAGACCCAGCTGCATTATCTTTGGCATTGGACAAACCTTTCAAGCTGTTTGTTGGCACTAATGATGTCCTTCTATTCATATGCTGCAGTATCCGTAACATGCGAGTCCACCTCCGGTTGACTTGTACGTCCGGCTGTTTTACCAAAGTTAAATTGCTACTGCATAGGTACAAGTGTCGGCCTGCTACACTAAGCATACGTCGGGTGTAAAGTGGACATCAGCACGCACCTACCTCAGAACTTCTCTGCCGTCTGTTTGACTACCAGCTCCGGTCATCACTCACTTGGGAAAGTTACCTCGTGCTTCATCTGTATTCAGATAAATACCCCATAGGGTTTGTTAATTTTCTTTTGTTACTATTTTCTTGTGAGTTAATGTCAGGTAGAAAGGGCAATTGTCAGTGTTGATGCAGATTCTACATAAAGACTTTCACAAGCTCTGTTTATTCTGCCTAGGCCCAGAGCACAACCATGCGTGTGATATTTGCAAAGCCTTTGTCCTGAAGACTCTTAGAAGCCACCTTGCTTCCCTTAGAACATATTTAGAGAATCAGCTTCTGAAGTGCCTTGCTAAGTATATGGATTTGATGTTGAGACCTTCGGAAGAGCCGAAACTCAAGAGGGCCAAGAATCCTAGGCCCAAAACCACGGCTGCTTCCTCTACCCCAGGTGTCCTCCTGAGGCCAATGAAGGCCCAGAGGCCACATCAGAAACTGCAGATGTTCATCATACATACAGCTGCAGTCATAACAGATGGGTTCTCCTGCCATCAGGCGGGTCCTCGGTCGGCCGAATTCCAAAGTCTAGGTCCGGCGTCGGTTGTTGTCGCTTCTTCCCTGACGTCAGTGCGACAGGGGTATAAAGGAACCAGCCGATGCCATTTTCTTCAGTCTTTCTTGCCGCTGTGCCCGGCAGAAGCAGTTCGCAAGTGCCGGTCGGCCAGCTCCTGAAATTACGAAAATTTTGAAACCGAAGTCTTCTTGAAAGCTAAGTACCCCGTTGGGGAAACTTTTCTTGCCTCAGACCGATGTCAGACAAAGTTAATAATTGTAGTTCATGTGGGAAGCAAATACCGCATAAGGATTTCCATTCCCTCTGTATACCTTGTTTAGGCCCAGACCACGATGTCTCGGTCTGTCGTTTTTGTGCTACATTCAACAAACGCACCATTAAGCGTCGGGTGGAGTTCACCCAGCATTATTTTGGAAAAACATTTAACTATATTATGTCGTCGGATACTCCGACTCCAGTTCTGTCTAAAAAACGCAAAGATATGGACCGACACACGAGGTCCGTGGCCTCTACCAACACCACGCCAAAGCCGACTACACGTGGTCCGGTTCTCAGCGAGGCGCCTACGCAGCCCCTGACTACCGACGACACTTCATTGGTGATGTCTCCTGTACCCGAGGTCGCAGGCTCCTCGGCCCACACCCTGACTACAGATACCGAAGCCACTCTTGGCGTTGAACCTCAAAATGTGGACAGGTCTACCTCCACTCAAGGTGTCTTCAGACCTTCCTCTTCTTTCTCCATCAAGGCTTTCACTAAGTCTAAAGCAGCCATGCATTCTAAGAGACAAGCTACACAGGGCCCATCTCCAGGCCCCATGCCTAAAAAACAGATGCTTAAGATGGCTGAGGATTTAATTACTCTTATCAGGGTTCTCAACCCCCACCGGACAAAAGGCCCAGAGTGGAGGAAGAATCCCCCTCCTCTGATCAGGGCTCCATTATTTCAGAGCACTCTGATGATCGGGAACATTCTTACTCCCCTTTTGAAGACTCTGATGCGGAGGAGTCCATTCCTTCTGTATCCCCAGAGGATTACTCATTTGGGGAAACTTTGCATACCTTAAGGGAACACTTCCACTGGGAAGGCCAAGATTATTCAGATTCCAAGAAAAGGCTTAGAGAATTTCTCTTGCTACCTCAGCACAGGCCTCTGGCTATACCTCCTGTCTTGGACATCCTAGATGATGTTTACTCGGAGGCCTGCCTTAACCCGGACTCTCTGCCTCCAGCCCCAGTCAAGACTGACAGGTACTACAGGGTTCCTGACTCACACCAATTTCTATACAAAAGCCATGCTGCTGACCCAGAAACCATCTCACAGGGCCCCAAGGGAATTAAGGCCTCCACTGCTAAAAATCCATTACCTTCCGAGAGAGATTCCAGATCCTTAGAAAGGTGGGGAAAAAGGTATATACCTCTGCTACCTTAACCATGAGGGCCATAAACTGTCAGTTCCACATGCTAAAATACCAAAAGTTTTTGTTATCACAATTGAAAAGTAAAATGTCACAACCTGAACAACCAGACTTGAAGGAGTTGCAGGATTTGATGCATAGTGCAGAACAAGTGGGTAAGCATACCTTACAATGTGGTTTTGATGCTCTAGAGGCCTCATGTAGAGCTGCTGTTACAGGATCAGTCATACGTAGACATGCCTGGCTCAAGGAACAAACCTTGCCTGATCATGTCAAAGCTAAATTAATAGATGCCCCTTTACAAAAGGATGTATTATTTGGTGCTAATGCTGAGGAGGTATTAAGGAAAATGGAGGAAAAGGCTAAATCAATGCAAACTGTGAAAGATTTTCTACAGGTACAACCCCCACGTTTCAGTAGAAATTGGCCTTCCAAAAATTGGTCCTTTCCAGCCACGGACAGACCCCAGAGGCAGATACAGACGCCCGAGGGGCAGAGGCAATCCCAAAGATCGTTTAGAGGCAGACAATGGCAAGCTCCAACACAAAGAGGTGGTGAGGATAACTCGCAATCATTCAGAAAGCAAGCCCAATGACTTTCCCCTTTGCATGCCAAGCAAGACTCAAATGGCAGCCCCCTTAGGAGGAAAGCTGGCATTATTTTCAAAAAATTGGCATATTGTCACAAAAGACAAATGGATCCTGGACATTATAAACAGAGGCTACAGATTCCATTTTCACACCCTTCCAAAAATGAGAGGCATGCCAAACCTACCACACAATCAAAGGGCAGAGGCACAAAGGCAAATTACAGATCTCATGGATATGAAAGCTATTCAAGAGGTACCTACGCACGAACAAGGTCAAGGTTTTTATTCCAGACTATTCCTGGTACCAAGGAAGGGAAAAGATTGGAGACCTATTTTGGACCTATCCATCCTAAACACATTTCTACTTGTACCAAAATTCAAGATGCTCACTCTACAGCAGCTTCTTCCCATGCTGGGCAAGGAGTCTTGGCTGGTAACATTGGACCTCAAGGAGGCATACCTGCATGTCCCAATCAGACAAAATTGCAGAAGATACCTCAGATTTCTTGCAGGTTCAACCCATTATCAATTCTCTGCATTGCCCTTTGGCTTATCTACTGTGCCCAGAGTATTCACGAAATGCCTGGCATCAGTAATTGCCTACTGCAGACTTCAAGGGATACAAATATACCCCAATTTGGACAACTGCCTGATCCAAGCGGACAGCAAGCACATTCTTCTGAAACATCTGGCTTATGTAATAATGTTGCTGAACTCTCTGGGATACACAGTCAACAAAAAGAAATCAAGACTAATACCCTCTCGGAAGATAATTTTCCTGGGTGCCAACTTGGACACAAACACCCAGATGGCCTACCTCACGCCAGAGAAGCAGGGGCAACTAACTCAATACTTCAGAGCACTAGCAAATTGCACCAGGCTGACTGCAAGGAAAATCCTGCAGGCTCTGGGATTCATGGCATCTTGCATCTTACTAATCCCATGTGCAAAGCTGCATATGAGGAAACTTCAATGGTACCTGAAAAACCTATGGTCTCAACACAGCCACAGTTTGGAAACAATAATACCACTAATTCCATGTCTACAAAAGGAATTTCTGTGGTGGGCTCAAGCATGCCAAACAAACACAGGTCTTCCATTCAGCAAGCCTCAAGCAAATCAAGTCATCACAACAGACTCCTCGGACTACTGGGGCACATGACAGATCGGTGCATTCAGGGCAAATGGTCCCAAAAGAAAAGCACCTTCACATCAATCAAAAGGAAATGCTAGCAGTAATAAATGCTATTATAGCTTTCAAAGACCTTCTGCAACCAGGTCAACTATTGATAAGAACGGACAACACCACAGTTATGTGGTACATAAACAAACCGGGAGGAACACATTCATACCCCCTATGCAGACTGGCCATGTCACTTTGGAACATGGCCATGGACTTACAAATCGAACTACAAGCACAGTACTTGCCAGGCAAGGAAAACACGCTGGCAGACAACCTAAGCAGAAATATGACAGATCCACATGAATGGAAGTTGCATCTAAAGGTTTTTACAGAAATAATCCAAGCATGGGGAAGGCCAGACATAGATCTCTTTGCCTCCTACAAAAATCACCAATTGACAAAATTCTGCTCAAGGATTTTCCATCCAAAGGCCTGGAGAGTGGACGCTCTCTCTTTCAGTTGGACATCAATGACAGTTTATGCCTTCCCACCTCTTCCTCTGCTGCCCAAAGTTCTATTGAAAACCAGAGCAGACAGACAAAAGATGATTCTCATTGCTCCAGACTGGCCAAGACAACACTGGTACCCACTCCTGAGGAGCCTGACGCATTCCCCATCATGGACCCTGCCTCTAATGCCTCTTCTCCTCACTCAGCACAGCTTCAAAACTCTTCACAGCCAGCTAAAAACACTCAATCTTGCCGCATGGAAGATTCCTTAGCATCACAACAGACCCTACTCTCCAAGGAGGTGCAGGATGTCATTTTGGAGGCCAGAAGGCCGTCAACTAGAAAAGCTTACTCCGCAAAATGGAAACGGTTTTGTGTCTGGAATGAGAAAAAGGGCCAGGATCCTGGAAAACTGAACTTACCTCAAATACTATAGTATCTAGCTGAGCTGCTAAGCAGTGGACTTTCATTCTCCTCCATCAAAATTCATGCCTCAGCCATTTCTGCAGAATACAACACTGATCCACCCTTATTCTCTCACCCTCTCTTAAGACAGTTCCTCAGAGGGGCTAAGAATCTAAGACCCCCAAGGAAACAACCAATACCTGCTTGGGATCTCAATTTCATTCTGGAAAAACTGACCTTGCCTCCCTTTGAGCCAGCTGCCTCATCAGATTTGCAATATTTGTCCTGGAAAACAGCTTTCCTTCTGGCTATTACCTCAGCTCGTAGAGTTTCAGAACTACAAGCTCTTATGGCTGTGCAGCCTTTTATCATCTTCCATCAGGACAGAGTTTCCTTACGAACCAACCCGTCTTTTGTGCCTAAAGTGGTATCCAGGGTAGCTTTGAATCAGGCCATACACTTACCTACGTTTTATCCTAATCCTCAAAACAAAGGGGAGAGATTACTACATTCCTTGGACATCCACAGACAGCTGCGTTATTATTTGGACAGAACAAAGCTTTTCAGAAAATCAGAACAGCTGTTTTTGTCCTATGCTGTAGGAGCTCAAGGAAAGCCAATTTCCAAACAGACAATCTCTAAATGGATAGCCCACTGCATATACTTTTGCTATTCTTTTCATGGCAAAACTGTGCCTACAGGCATCAGATCTCCCTCCACAAGGGGCACAGCTACCTCTGCAGCTTTCCTCAGAGGAGTTCCTACCAAAGATATTTTGGAAGCAGCCACTTGGAGTTCTGTGCATACTTTCTCCAAGCACTACCACCTGCCATTATACTCCAAAACTAGAGCAGGCTTTGCCACTGCAGTCTTGCAGGGCATCCTGGCTCCTCCTAGTTCCACCTAGTGCCTACCACCCCTTTCTTAGCTTTGGGATTCTACCCATCTGTTATGACTGCAGCTGTATGCACGATGAACATAGTACAGTTTTGTACCTACCATAAATGTAGATGTTCGAGTGCTAATACAGCTGCAATCCAGGTTTCCCTCCCTCCTTCCCCTCTTGGGACAGGCCTATAGGCTAACACATCCTCATACAACCTGATTGGGGTATTCATTTATGGTGTATTTGCTTGCAACTACTGTATTTTGATTATATTGCATTGCTTTATTACACAAATTTATGTATTGCCTTCCTTCTGGGGGCACCTGACACCTGGGGCAAGAAAAACTGAAGAAAATGGTGTCTGCTGGTTCCTTTATACCTCTGTCGCACTGACGTCAGGGAAGAAGCGACGACAACCGACGCCGGTCCTAGACTTTGGAATTCGGCCGACCGAGGACCCGCCTGACGGCAGGAGAACCCATCTGTTATGACTGCAGCTGTATTAGCACTCGAACATCTACATTTATGGTAGGTACAAAACTGTACTATTCTCCCTTGACAGGTACCATAGCAGAAGCCATTAAGGAGACTGCCTGCACATCCCCCAGAGGGAACCATAAGCATCCGACCCAGGCATCGGGGAAGGAGGAACCACAAGTGATCATTTCCGAAGGGCCGCGTGGGGTTACTCAGATTGTGGTCCAAGAAAGTGTTCTTCTGGATGTTGTGGAATGATGTCTGCCGTCCGGTGCCCTACTCTACACCGTATATCGGAGCATCCTAAAAAGAAAAAAAAACAGAAAATTGAGCATACTTAACCGGTACAACATGCTCTTCTATCCAGACAAGCCCCTGACTGGCAGGCCTTTACACATGGCCTCTTGAATGCTTTCATGGCCTTACACTAGGTGCCAGCTCAGGCCCAGGCCCCCTCTCCCTCCACACCTAGGAAAAGGCCTTTGGAAGGTCTTTCCTCTGAGGATGAAGATTCCTCTGGGGATGAATCTCTTATGTATTCCTCTCAAATTGATAGTCCTCTGGGGTATGCTTCCCCAGAGGAGAAGTCAAATGGAGCAGACTCCCCTGGGGAAGATATCACCTTTGGGGAGACCATTGTTAAAATGAAAGACTATTTCAAGTGGGATTGCAGTCAAGTATCTGAGACACAAAAGAGGTATTATGACATCTTACAGATGGGAGTCTCCTAACCCTTCTGCAATTTCCCCTGTCCAGTCTGCTTTTTGGATGCCTTTCTTTATGCCTCCAAATCCCCAGACTTCCAATCTTTTGCACTTAAATGCCGTGACAGGTTCTACAAAGTGGCTGAGGATGCTAAGTTCCTGTTTAAGGCCCCATCAGCAGACCTACCTACCATCTTTGTGGCTGCTGACAGAACCTCCAAATTGTTACCCTCACCTTCCTTGATCCCCTCTGGTAAGGAAAGTAGGATTATGGAGAGGTTGGGCAAAAAAGTTTATACTTCTGCCATCTTGCCTGTTGAGGCCATTAACTGTCAGACTCGTATGGCCAAATATGCATTGGGTCTGTTGACAGAAGCCATCACGCAATTTGGAGAATTAAGACTGCCCTAACAAATCCAAAATAACTAACCTCCTTAAATCTTGCAGTCAAGTTACCAGACGCTCCATAAAATGTAGTTACAACACAGTGGAGGCCTCTGCCAGGACAGCTGCATCAGGGTCAGTCCTAAGAAGGTATTCTTGGCTTAGGCTGCAGCCTTTGCCAGATGATATCAAAGCAAAACTTACAGATGCATCCTTAGATAACAAAGCCTTATTTGGCTCTGAAGCTGCTGAGCTGTTCAAGGCCCTCCAGGAAAAGGGTAAAGAACTTCAGGACCTTGGGAACATCTTTGTGTCCCCTGTTTTCTGGTTCTAGAAGAACTACCTTGTTAAGAATTCCTTTTTTAGGAAGCCCTCTAAACACCTCTCTTTCAAAGGGAAAAAGGATTTCAGAAAGGAGACCCTTTCCAGATCCTCTCCTTCTACATCTGTACAAAAGCATCCCTTTCAGGCAAAACCTGATGGTCTGTGTCTACCAGCCGCTAAACTCATCTACTCCTCTCTCTCTCTTCATCTATCGCTGTTCCTCCTAGCTTGGAAACAGATTACCCAGGACTCTTGCGTCCTTAGCATTGTCAAACAATCAAGCACAGATGAAAATTCCATAAAATGTTTTTTGTACTCTGCTTGTTCCCCAAAACAATTAGCTTGTTTAACACAGTACATACATAGGTTCGTACTAGGCTATCTGCCCAAGGGCATTTATAAGCCTAGCCCAGAGTTTTTGTGGCTTTCGCCACCCCTTTAGTTTGAAGAAAACTATGCCCATTGTTTTGCTGTGCCTCTGTCAAGCAGAGACACTGAGGTAATCCCTGGGGTATATCTGCGATCTCCCATCCATTGGTCAAGATTTCTCTTGAACATGGCCAGCAAGGTGCTCTCCCTCACATGTACCGGGATTTTGTTCCACAGCATAGGGAGTCTTTGGGTGATGAATCTGTCCCTCCAGCATGTCCTATTAATGACCGTGTCAAGGTTTAAGTCTCCCGCCCTTGTAGTTCTGAGGGATCTAGATTTTTTGAGGTGAAGCATGTTCATCAAATCTGGGTTTGACATGGCCTTGTATGTCAGGCACAGGTCACCTCTGAGCAGGCGGTAAGCGACTGAATAGAGCTGAAGTTCTTTCAGTCAGGCAGCATAAGACATATTTTTGAGACCCTTTATCCTTTTGGTGAGGAACTTTTGGGGCCTTTCCAGCTGCTGCAGGTGTCGGGTCAGATACATTCGAATGGAGCATTGTACTCAATCATTGGTCTGATGAGTGATGAGTACAGGGGACGATGACCTCCCTTGATCTAGATGTGAATCCCTTCATGATCAGGTGGGCAATGTAGAAGGTCTTCCTAACTACTTTAGCAACGTGAGTGTCAAACAATAGGTTACTGTCAACCTGAGTCCCCAGATCTCTGATAACTTCTTCTGTGCTCAGTGGATTGCCACCTATATGGTAGCTAGGGGTAACCTTGTTTTTCCCGAAGGGTATGACTATGCATTTCTTGGCGTTTAACTTTAGGCCATGGCTCTGGCACCAGTTATCCGTTTCTGTGAGACCCTTCTGAAGGATATCTGTCTCAGATGTGTTTTCGACTATGGCGCCCAGTTTGCAGTCATCTGCAAACTTTGTCAGCCATAACCCTCCTGTGTTTGCTTGTACTTCAGAAAAGTAGATGCCAAACAAGAGTGGGCCCAGGACTGAGCCCTGTGGGACCCCACTTGTGACAGGCTTTGAGTCTGACATGGCGCCAGCAACTCTGACCCTGTGGGTTCTGTCACTTAGCCAGTTTGCAACCCATCTTGTGATGTATGGGTTTACATTTAAGCTGATGAGTTTTTCGACGATACCTGAGTGGGGTATTGTGTCGAAAGCCTTTGCCAGGTCGAGGTAGGCTGTATGGACTGCCTTTCTCTCATCAATGGCCTTGGTGACTGTTTCGAAAAAGTCGACCAAGTTTAAAAGGCATGATCTGCCTTTGACAAAGCCAAACTGGGTTGGATCCAAAGTCTGCAAGTTCCCTATGTCTTTATTTATGAGTTCCATTATGATCCTCTCCATGGCTTTGCAGATCAGGCTTGTCAAGCTGATGGGACGGTAATTTCCAGGGTGGTGGAGGCACCGCCTTTGTGAAGTGGGACCACAGTTGCCGTGCGCCACTCCTTGGGTACGTATCCTGAGGTGAGGCTAAGATTAAACAACTGTCCTAACTGTGGGTTTAATTCCTCGTTGAGTTCGTGGAGCACACAGCCGGGGACACCATCCGGTCCCATGGATGCTGTGTTTTTCGCCTTAGAGAGAGCAGTTCTCACCTGGGCTAGAGATGTTTGGGGGCTACAATCCTCTGGTATAGATATCTCTCCTTGGGGGAGGGGAGAAGTTTGCACTGAACCTGTCAGCCAGTATATTGGCAATGTCTGTAGGTTCAGTAATTTTCACATCATTTTGAACTAATTCTGAGCATATCTGGGAGTTTCCTCCCAGGTTTCTAACATAGCTAAAGAAGGCCTTATGATTGTCTTTTTGAGTCCTTAGCGATTTTTCTCTCAAAATTTGCCTTGGATGATTTTATGAGAGCTCTTAGTTTTTTACTTATAGTGATCAAAGGTGTCTTACCTTTTAAGGATTTTGCTCTATGTTGTAGTAGCTTCCTCCTTTTGTTGTAGAGCTTGTTTATGGCTGGGGTCCACCAGACTGGACGCTTGCCTTTGGTACAAAGAGTCTTTGTTTTGTTTGGGATTGCCTGATCCATGCAGTCCTGTAGGTGCTGGTAGAAGGCGTTTGTAAGTGATTCAGCAGTTTGGGTAATGTTTACCGCCGGCTTGGGGGCCTTAAAGGAGACCACACTAGTCTTTAGAAGTGTGAAGTCGGCTTTTGAGAAGTTCTTCACTGTGGTCTTTTTTATCTCAGGTGGGGGCGGGATGAGGACCTCCAGTGAGATTAGTTTATGATCTGATCTCACCAGTGAGGGGTATACTTCCGGTGTTGAACATTGTGATCCCATGTTCGTGATGATAAGGTCAAGTATGTTTTCACCTCTTGTGGGGATGGTGGCTAGTTGTTCCATGGCATTTGAGTTTATGAACTCCAGGAATCTTTGGGCTAGAGTGTTTGGGCTTGAGTAGTGATCCCAGTCTATATTAGGGTAGTTGAAGTCACCTAGTATGATGGTGTTTGGAGATACATTTATCCCCTCCAGTGTTTTCAGGAAGCCTATGTGAGTTTCCTGAGTTTGAGAGGGTGGCCTGTAACATGCTACAAATTGCAGAGCAGTTTTGCCTATGGTTAATTGCACCTGGATGGTCTCTGATGCATCGTGCGTTGCCACCAACCTTGAGGTATGGGTGTCCTTGATGAATATGGACACCCCCCCCCCTCCTTTCTTGGTGTTGTCCGGATTTGGGGGCCGGAACGCATGGTATGAGGTAAAACCTGATAGTGCTGGGGTGCTCTCAGGAGCCTTGAACCAGGTTTCAGTCACAGCACAGACATCGATGTTCTCCATACTGAGAAGGGCCTCGAGTGCGTGCATCTTGAGGTTGAGACTTCTGGCATTGAGCAGCATTACCCTTAGTTTTTTCCTTTTTTGTGTTCTAGGGTGGTAGGTTTAGAATTTGAGCCTTGCCTAAAAAAGGCACTATAGGGGTGGCAAGAGCCTTTGCCAATATCCGGAAGCCCAGGGTGACAGGTGCAAGCCGCCTTGCGAAGCAGCATGGCTTGTCCAGCATGTCATCCCAGGCAGATAGACATTGGATCCCCTTTGAATGACACCAGAGTTTAAGCCAATTATTAAAGCTGATCATCTTATCTTCGTATTGTGGCATCATTCTTGGTGAAGGTAGGATACTGCTCAAGGTCAGGGTCATACGTGCCTGGGCTACATAATCAGAGAGCTCCTCAATGTCTCTTTTCATGTAGTCCAAGGAGGTACGTCTCAGGTCGTTTACACCAGCATGGACAATGACTGAGTCGTACTTGTACCTGCTGTTGAGAGACCTGAGTGCTTGCGTTATGTGGCGGATTCTAGCGCCCGACAGGCAGCTTACTGTGACCTTTTCCTTACTCAATCTGGTGAGCGGGGCGTCAGTGTGTCTGACTATGGAGTCACCAATGACGAGTGTGTCTGGCATTGTGTTTGGCCTTAAGGGCTGTGACTGTTTAGCACACTGACTGTGTGGTCTATGTGTTGCATGTGTTGTGTCTTGAGGTGGTGGTTGTTTGGGTGTCTGCTTTGGTGGCCTCTGCTGTTTTGGTAGATTTTTGATCAGAGCCTCCGAGTATGTCTCTGTGTGTTTATGTGTAAGATTTGAGGTTTTGATAGTACTATGTGAGACTGGGTGTGTGGTACCCTTCTCCTCCTGTCTGGTCTTGCCAGTCTTATGTTGAGAGAGCTCGGCCTCCAGTTTGGCTGTATAGTTGCATCTCTCGCATGTATTTGTGTTTTGTGGGAGAAGGAGAGGGTTGTCTGTGTACATGAGGCAATTGTAGCATTGCCTCAATATTCCCAGGTTCACCAGCTGAGCAGGAGAGGACACTAGCAACTGATCCCTCGACATGCTAGAAGGAATAGATAAAAAACTTGCAAAAGGCTCCGGGGGATGTGGGTTCTAGGCTGGTGGAGTACTATCTATAATACGAGTGCTTTATCAAGGTGAAAGTACTGTAGGAGCAAGTGCTATGCTTTACAGATAGAGAATAGTCTACTTGGGAAACAAGTAGAGATGAACTTTTTAGTTATAGGATACGCTGGTTAGATCAGCAGTAAAGTTCGAGGAAGGTAGTTTTAAGGGAAAAATTGAAGAGTGGAATTTCGGTAGCCGGAATAGTTTAACCTTGTTTAACCGCCGCTGCTCTTGTGTGCAACAGTGGCAACTCCGCGCTAAAGCGTGCTAACGCGTGCTTTATAGCAGGGGGCTGGAAAAAACAGGAAATGACCCAAAATGGCCAACAAATTACTAGTTGCTGTCTCTAACCACTCCTCTGAGGACAAACAAGCAGCTCAGTACTCCCCACTCCCACTGGTGAGTAAAGAAACTAGCCTTTCATTTGAAGGACTTTTGCCCACGGGGATTGCAGGTGTTAATGCAACCAGTGGTACATGAGACGGATGATTATTTGCTTAAGGAATGAGCCCAGGCACAACAAGCAGCATCCATGATGTTTGTAACTGTGCTCATGTATTGTGAGAGACAAGTTTCTAAAATTTTACTTGAAGTTATGCATTGTGTTAAACTAAGAGTTTTGAGGAACATGAATTGCAAACTTGTAAAATAAAGAAGTTTAAAAGAGGCGGTACAGATTATTAGTGGGAGTGTCTTTAGTATCTGCAAGTCTGTTAAATTTAATGCGGATAAAGAAGGGTATACTCGTGATGTTAATTAAAACAAAAGAAGAGGCATTGATCTATTTTGAAAAAAACATTCATGCTCTGCTACAGAGACTGATGTTGAAGTATCTAATGAACTGCCAGCAGCGAAGAAGAAAAACCTGTTTGTATGTGAAGGGCTGGACGGAAACATTCTAGGAGGGCCCACAACATTAGAGGCGTTAATGCATTTGATGGCACCCAAGTCGCGGATTCATCTATTATACATACTGTTTCTTCCACTGTTTTGACACTATGTGAAAAGGAAGTGCTGAACAAGGGACTTGGGTTTGTTCCAAAACATATGGGGACTGAAAATGTTTTGGTTAAGCTTTTATCCTTTTGTAGAAAATTGAATTTAATGTTGTATCACAATGAAAGTGTTCAGAATGATGCAGTTTACATTCAGTCTATCTTTAATCCACTAAAGAACAAATATGTGTCTAATTTTTAACAGAAAGTTTTGAAAGATTTACATTTAAATTTTGATTATAAGATAGTTTCTAGGAGAAATTTGACCCTGAACAATATCGAGCATTATTGTCATAAAAAATAATCATAAAGTGGTTATTAGTAATGCTGACAAAGGGAGTTGTAGTGGTCCTTTTGGGACTAGGAAATGTATGTACACGAAGCTGTGTCCGTTGTCAGATGCACAGTTCTGTCACAAAATGGTATTGGACCCTACTTTACATTTTAAAAAAGATTGATTCTTTTTTGTCTTTAGCTTTTGAAGAGGGTATTATTACTAGAAACACATTGTATCACTTGACAGTTGTAGATCCTAAGCCACAACAGTTTTATATGCTCCCTAAAGTCCATAAAGATTCAAAAAACCCACCAGGAAACCTATTGTGTCTGTTCATTGTTCTTTAATGGAAACATGGTCTGCCTTTTTAACTAAGTATCTTAAGCCTTTGCTAGTGGGAATTCGTGCTAGGATACAAGATACCATTGAGTTTCTTAATATGCTAGCAGATACACAATTGGATCTAACTTGGTATGTGTGTAACCTCAATATAAAGGCTTTATATACAAGTATACCTCGTTGGGCAGGTTTTCAAGCTGTAGATTTTTGGTTAAATCATTTGGGAATATATGGACTAGGGTTTAATACCTTTTTATTATGTTTAACAGAACAAGTTTTGACCAAGAATGTTTATTTTGATGGTGACTGTTACTTGCATTTAAAAGGCACTGCAATGGGGGCATCTTTTGCCACCATTTATGCTGATTTTTTTCTGGGATTCATAGAAGAACAATTGATATATGATGACAGACATAATATTTTTTTGCCAGAGATGGATATTTGGAGTTGTTACCTTGAAGATTGTTGGCTGGTATGAAAATCTGATGTTATATACCTGAAATAATTTTTTTTCAGTATTTGAATGACAGTAAATGGGGTCTGCAGTTTACCATTTCTTATGATATTCAACAAATGTCTTTCCTTGATGTTAAGGTTATTAAACAACCTGATGGTACACTGAATACTACCCTAAAGGAAATTCAGTATAACACTTTATCCATCTCATATTGTGAATAACATCCCTAAGTCCCAATTCTTAAGGGTCAAAAGAATATGTTCCTCTAAAGATGAGTTACAAAAACATAACCTTACTAGAGGGTATAAGGGTGCAGTTATACATCAGGCACAATGTTTTGCACAGTCTGTGGAAAGGTCAACTTTATTAAAATATAGGACATGTTTTATGGAGGACCATCAGGTCCAATTTATTACAACTTTTGGAGCTTATTCTAGACATTTTTGTCATTTAATTGATAAACATTGGGACATTCTTTTGACGGATAAAAATCTAGGTAAAATGTTGCCTATGCGATGTCAGTTTACTTGCAGAAAAGGGAAGAGTATTGGGAATTTTTTGAATCGTTTTAAAAAGGCTTTGTCAACAGTTAATGTAATACAACAGTCCATAGAAGGAATACCCTTAATTGGGTGTTTCCCATGTGGGCACTGCACTGCTTGTCAACATGTTAAGAAAATTATTTTTCTTCTGCCAACACCTTTGATATTAAATGCTTTGTCAGTTGTATTTCAGAATAAGTTATCTACTTGGTTGAATGTCAGTGTTATGCATTTTATGTTGGACAAACTTCCCGACAATTTAAGATGCGTAGTTTTGAACATTTAGTGGCATTAGTGGCTGTAGAATGTCTAATGCTTTATATAGACATGTTTTAAAACATCCTTCTGCTAAGTTTGGATTTACTGTCATTGATCGTATTACTGTTAAAGGATGTAATAAACTAGGTTGGCATGATATCTTAAATAAAAACAAAAAGTTTTGGATTATTAAGTTAGGGGCTTTGTTTCTCCAGGTTTAAATGATATATTACAATCGGTGTAAGGTAGGGGGGTAGTCTTGTTGCGTGCATTTAGTTGCAGGTGTGGATGGAATCTTAATAGGTTTTTTTTTGTTTTGCACTGAGGAAGGCTTATGCCACAACTGGTTTGCAGTAATTTTCTATTTATTGTTTGTGCAATAAATAGAAATTGGTCATTCACCTATTCTGTGCTGGCCGTGTCTTTTTTCATGTGGATTTGACCTCATTTTGGCCATGTACTGTTGTCGTACTTGCATACCATTGCTAGTCTGTTGGTATGGTAAGATTTTACACAACTATTCTCTCTCTCCAGTGACAGGTACACTCGGACAATGAACAGGTGGGGGTAAGAAAATGTATGCTTCCTCCACTTTGGCTTTCAGGGCCATTAACTACCAAACTGATATGACTAAATATTTGCTCTCTCTGAAACAGTCAATTAAGTAAGACCATCAAAGAGCCCCAGACACCTGAATCAAAACAGTATATGCAATCCCTAGTGGCCCAGGCTTCCCAAATAGCCAGACACCGTATTAAATGCAGCTATGAGCTATGAATCTGTGAATGCATTATCTAGGGTGACTACTTTCAGTTATCAAGTCGTATGCCTGGCTGTTAGGCCAGTCTGTTCCAGAAGATTCCAGGTCTAAACTTTTACATCTCCCCCTTGGATAATAACCTGTTTGGCTCACAAGCTGCCAGTCTTTAAAAGGCTTTGCAGGAACCAAGGCAGATGAGCACTGTTTAATACAATTCTCAAAGTGGTAAGGCATTCTTTATATCCCTAAAAAGACTTATAGAAGTTATTCTAAAGCTTCATGGCGGGTGTGGAAAACATGATGGTCTTGAAGGTTTTAGGTCTTTAAAACATATTCGTACAGGCCATTGAAGGGGGCTTGTGGAACTCTACCAATGGTAGGAACTACCCATTTGTTTGAGGGTGATGCTTGGAGTTGTGCTCAAAAGCCTGTATGACTGGTTGTAATAAAGCTTAGTTGCCCAATGGGAACCTTTCTTCTCAAGCCAATCTGTCTTTGTCATAATTATACAGAGTGATTTGTATTACATGATGTCACCGTGGTGATGTTAGTATTACCATTATAGGGAACCACTAGATAATTTAATAGAAAGTACTTATTTTCCATTTCCCCTTTTATTTAACCGTTTTCATTTCAAAATACATTCATCATTCCATCTTACTGTCTCATTGAACTGCTTAAATGATAGTTAAAAATAAAGGAAATGGCCTTTCAAAATGTTTTGATTCAGCATTTTCGTTTCCACTTCATCAGATCTGCCTAAAGAGTGATAATGTTGAGGAAAATAACAGTGGTTGCATATCATAAGATAAATACATAAAACTTGATGCTTGGTGTGTTAGAGGGAGAACTTTGCAAAAGTTAAAAGCTAGTAGTTTAAGTAGGGAGAATATGTGAAGCATAGTGCCCAGGCCTAGAAGGAAGCAATAAGCTAATAGAATGAGACCAGGTCTAACATTGGTACAGCGTATTTTATATTAAACTAGCCGAATAATACGCAAGTGAAAGGCTATTAAAGATAGAAGGCTGAAGAGGTCAGCCATTTGTCGAGTGATAACTAATTACATGGGGAATGGGAGGAGCGAGTCCACCATGAGTGCAGGCTTCATGATAAGTGGACAAAGATCCTGTAACTTTAGGACTTTTTTTTTTTTTTGAAAATGGTCAAACATATGAACTAGAGAGAGAGACTGCTGTTTTATAAACTACCATCCCATAACATGAGGCTCCAATGTCAACCAATACTGATAAACAGAACTAGCAAAGGGGCTACCTGTCAAAGAATAATTGTAACATATAGCATGGAGAATGCCAATCCAAATTAAAAATTAACATGACAACAAAAAATAAAATTAACAGGACAGTGCACTTTTTGAGGGTCGGGAATTCTATCTGTAATTGGTTTAGCATCTTTACAGTTAAACCTATGGAGAGTAGAGGTAGGAGCCCGCCAAAATACCAGACTAAATAATAATAATAAGCAAGACAAAAGTAGTGATGTTGGAAGGCAAGAGAGTTCAGCCATTGGTCGGGTGTTTGAAAATTAATCCACTGGGGGTTAGTAGGAGTGATCCTGCCAAAATGCGAGTCCAGTGGTATGTGGGGAAAGGGTGTGCTTTGTGATAAGAATATTGGTTTTATGAATCAGCCAATCTTTGGGTCGAGAAGGAAAGCCTGCCAAAATCTTAGCAAGTTTTGAGTGCCTACTCTGAAACACTGAATGTACTGCATAACACTATATGTGAGCTGTAATGCAAGAATTCTCACTGTGCATTTATGATAGCTGGTGACTTCAACAAAGCAGATCTCAGGGAAGTGCTACCCAGTTCTACCAAATTGTGGATTTTCCCACAAGGGGAGCAACTGCTCTGGACAAGGCTTACACCAACATAAAAGGGGCTTACAGAGCTGTACATCAACCAAACCTGGGTGGCTCTGATCACATCTCCATAAAACTAATACCAGTTTACAAACCTCTCTTTTTCCAGTTACCTCTCTGACAGGCAACAAGCCGTCAAGTGGAAAAACTGCACTTCCTTCTTCCTTAACACTCTGACAGGCATAACTCAGGGTTCTATATTAGGTCCATTACTATTTATTATCTTTTTAAAACAAATCAGGGTCTGGCATGAAGGAGCCATGGAAAGTGTCAGGGACTGCTTTGATACCACAAACTGGGATGTCGTCAGGGAGGCAGCTACGGTGAACAATCTGGTGAACACAGATGAATATACTGAGACAACAATGGCTTACATATCCAAATGCATGGAAGATGTAATAAACATAAAAAATGTTAAAGTAAGAGCTAACCAAAAACCATGGCTAAACAGCAAGGTGTACGAGTTGCTGAGGGCAAGTAACACTGCTTTCAAGGTAAATGATAAGAAGGGTCGAAGTTTGGCAAGGGCTAATCTAAAAAAGGGCATCACGGAGGCCAAGGGGAGTATGGAAAGAGGACACAAGTATGCTTCAAGGATGCAAAAGACTCAAGAAGCCTGTGGCACAGTATTCAATAGCTAACTAACTACAAGACCAAGTCAACTCAGTGCGATGATGGCACTGAATTTCTGGACAGTCTAAACACATTTTAGGGCAGGTTTGAAAAGAAAAATAACCTGGAGGCTATAAAGTTCTTAATGACCAAAAGGAGGCAGAACTCTACTTCACTGCTATGGATGTAAGGAACCAACTGAGTAAAGTGAACCCCAGAAAGGAGGCTGACTCTAACATTCTGCAGAAAGTATTGAAAGGTTGTGCAGACCAACTCAGCAGAGTCCTGATGGACATCATCTTCAGTACCTCACTTGTCCAGGAAAAAGTACCAGCATGCATGCAAGGACATTCTATTGCAGCATCTGGCGTTTGTAATAAAACTGTTAAACTTCCTGGGATACACAGTGAACAAAAAGAAATCAAAACTAATACCTTCTCAACAGATAATTTTCCTGGGTGCCAGCTTAAAAACAACCACCCAGATGGCCTACCTCACGCCAGACAAACAAGGGCAACCATCTCAATACTTCAGCAAAATGGCAACTTTCACCAGGCTAACTGCAAGGAAAGTCCTGCAGGCTCTGGGATTCATGGTATCTTGCATCCTACTAATCCCGTGTGCAAAGCTGCATATGAGGAAACTTCAATGGTACATAAAAAACTTATGGTCTCAACACAGCCACAACTTGGAAACAATTATACCACTCATTCCATGCCTTCAAAAGGAATTTTTATGGTGGGCTCAAGCATGCCAAAGAAACACAGGTCTCCCTTTCTGTGTACCTCAAGCAACTCAAATCATCACAACAGACACCTCAGACTACGCCTGGGGAGCACACATGGCAGATCAGTGCATTCAGGGAAAATGGTCCCAAAAAAGAGAAGCACCTACACATCAACCAAAAGGAGATGCTAGCCGTGCACAATGCTCTTATGACCTTCAAAGACCTACTGCATCCAGGCCAGTTATTGATAAGGACAGACAACACCACAGTCATGTGGTACATAAACAAACAGGGGGGAGCTCATTCATACCCCCTGTGCAGGCAAGCCATGACCCTATGGAACACAGCACTGGAATTGCAAATTCAACTACAGGCACAATTCCTGCCAGGGAAGGAAAACACACTGGCAGACAACCTAAGCAGAAATATGACAGATCCACACGAATGGAAGTTGCATCCTCAAGTTTTCACAAAGATAACTCAGGCATGGGGACAGCCAAACATAGATCTATTTGCTACCCACAGAAATTACCAGTTGAAAAAATTTTGTTCAAGGACCTATCATCCACAGGCCTGGAAAGTGGACGCACTCTCTTTCAATTGGACAACATTGACAGTCTATGCCTTCCTGCCTCTTCCTCTTCTGACCAAAGTTCTATTAAAAGCCAGAGCAGAGAGGCCACAAATGATTCTCATTGCCCCAGACTGGCCAAGACAACACTGGTATCCGCTCCTAAAGAGCCTGACACACTCCCCACCATGGATCCTACCTCTAGTCCCTCTTCTGTTGTCCCAGCACAACTACAAAACCCTTCACAGCCAGCTCAAAACCCTAAATCTAGCTGCATGGAGAATTCCTTAATTTCCCAACAGACTCTCCTCTCCAAGGAGGTGCAGGATGTCATCTTGGAGGCCAGAAAACCTTCTACTAGAAAAGCCTACTCCGCCAAATGGAAACAATTTTGTTCCTGGAATCAAGAAAAGGGCCAGAATCCTTGGGTAATAAATATACCTCAAATTTTACAGTACCTAGCTGAGATGTTGAACAGTGGCCTTTCCTTCTCCTCCATCAAGATCCACGCTTCAGCCATTTCTACACAATACAACACAGACCCTCCTTTATTCTCACATCTTCTCTTAAGGCAGTTCCTGAGAGGGGCAAAAAATATAAAGCCGCCAAGGAAACCACCAGTTCCAGCTTGGGACCTCAGCTTCGTATTGGAAAAGCTGACCCTTCCCCCCTTTGAGCCAGCTTCTTCAACAGAGCTACAATACTTGTCATGGAAAACAGCTTTCCTTCTGGCTATCACCTCAGCACGCAGGGTTTCGGAGCTACAGGCCCTCATGGCTGTGCAACCATTCATCATTTTCCATCAGGACAGAGTTTCCTTACGAACCAACCCTACCTTCATGCCAAAGGTAGTATCCAGTGTAGCCTTGAATCAGACTATCCACTTACCTACCTTTTATCCAAACCCACAAAACAAAGGGGAAAGACTACTACATTCCTTGGACATTCACAGACAACTTTGTTATTATTTGGACAGGACAAAGCCATTCAGGAAATCTGAGCAGCTCTTTGTGTCCTATGCTACAGGTGCTCAAGGAAAGGCCATTTCCAAACAGACAATTTCAAAATGGATAACCCACTGCATACACTTTTGTTACTCATTTCATGGAAAATCTATGCCTGCATACATCAGATCCCACTTCACCAGGGCCACAGCTACCTCTGCAGCTTTACTCAGGGGGGTCCCTACCAAGGACATTTTGGAAGCAGCTACTTGGAGTTCAGTGCACACTTTCTCCAAGCACTACCACCTTCCACTATACTCTAAATCTAGAGCGGGCTGTGCCACAGCAGTCCTGCAGGGCATCCTCGCTCCTCCTAGTTCCACTTAGTGCCTACCACCCTTACTTAGCTTTGGGATTCTTCCCATCTGTAATGACTGCAGCTGTATGCACAATGAACATAGTACAGTTTTGTACCTACCATAAATGTAGATGTTCGAGTGCTCATACAGCTGCAGTCCAGGTTACCCCCCCCCTCCTTCCCCTCTTAGGACAGGCCTTATGACAAACACCTTTATCATACAACCTATTTGGGGTATTCTTTTATGGTGTATTTGCTTGCAACTACTGTTTTTTGATTTATCTATATTGCATGTTTGAATAACATTATGTTTTGCCTTCCTTCTGGGGGCACCTGACATCTGGGGCAAGAAAAACTGAAGAAAATGGCGTCGGCTGCCTCTTTTATACCCCTGCCGCACTGGCGTTAGGGAAGAAGCGACGACAACCGACGCTGGACCTAGACTTTGGATTTCGGCCGACCGAGGACCTGCCTGACGGCAGGATAACCCATTTGTAATGACTGCAGCTGTATGAGCACTCGAACATCTACATTTATGGTAGGTACAAAACTGTACTTTTATCAGTTTATGTGTCTTTACTCCTTCCACATCTTATGTGTCTATAAAAAGGCTTCCTATTATGCTCAATATCTTTACATAAATTGTCTTCCACTTTTTCTTGATCTGGTCTCACACTATGCTTATTCTGTTTGTCCCGCTTGTTTATTTCAGTTTTAAAGTTGTAGTTCGACCTCCCTTCCATCTCTTATATTTTTTTGTCTCTCACCTTAATCAGATAGCTTGTCCTTATGTAAATATATCCGCCTGATGTTGTATGCCTAGATCCTGATATTCAGTGGCGGCTGGTGACTTCAAATCAAAGGGGGGCTGCAGGAGACAGCTGAATGGGTGGGGTCAATTAGGAATGGGTGTGGCCAACTAGAAAGGGGAGAAGCTATGATCAAAACCACAAAAACTCTGACTTTATTTAAATATGCTGCCCTGGGTTCCAAACCATCATTATGAGAGTCCAGTCAAGAAAAAAGGAAAGTGTAGAAGAAAAAAAACATTTAAATCCATTGGCTGCATGGCAGCTTACTTAATGTCTACATGGGAACAAAAAGGTTGTGAGGCATGAAAAAATAAATTACTTTTTAAATACATTACTGGAATGCCAGTTAAAATCAAGCATAAAAAAACAAGCAGCACTCAACTCAAACCACTTCTCCTTGCACTGCAGTTCTAATTATAATTTATATTCAGCTTTATTAAAGTACCATGTAACATGCTGAAAGTAGAAATCTCTGTGATGCCCCCACTTGTAAAAATGTTTCTTATCCAAAAAAGACCTGCTGCCTGACAACAACTATCTACTTGTTTCATGGGGAAAACATGATCAAAGTAAAAAATGAAAAGCAAACAGGAAACAAGCTCAACATACATTGCTTAAAGGATTACTGCACAGGATATGGACCACACTTGATAGATTGGCATTCTGTTTAGTTTGCAGGTAAAGCCTGTAATGGGCTCTTAAAATAATGTAATCCTGTCCTTTATTACAAATACTGTCATATGCATTTCAATACCCAAGGCTTATATGTTATCTAGCTATGTAATTATTCTCTGCATGGCAACAACAGAAAGGCTTTCAATGTTGGCAATTTGTTAACAGTCTGCTTATTAAAACTTACTTGCATCTTACAATCTCAGACAAGCTTACCAGATGGTCGTTAAAGCATTGCTACTTAAACACAGAGCAACAGGATATTTCTGAATAATAAGCATAAATCAACAGTATAAAAATATGACAGAAACCAGAACATTCTGCAAAATCAAGGACAGATGAAAAGCCATTGTAGTACTTGTGTCTACCTTGGATGGGGGGATAGTCTGCACATTTACACTGCATAACTGTTCCTTGCCTTGCTTGGACACACCCAGAGTCACTACATAGGGGAGTGGGGTGCAACAAGTATGTCACAATTTGAAATGTCTCTGGCTAACTGCGATGGCCCCTGTCACATTTGTCATACCTCTCAACCTCAGAGCAAGAAATCTGGACAAAGCCATACACAGAAGTGGGACAAAGGCCCAAAAATAAGGACATTTTTTAATTATTGCTCTTATAAACTTAGAAAGATAATAGAATAGTAGGTCTTGCATTAGTATGAATTTTATGAAGGGCATGAAATATGAAACTGAAATGTCTGTCATTATTTTCTAACTTCAGTTTTTAATAATTTGCCAAAAAAACACAATTTTATAAAAAAATGGACCAAAAATGTGATTCAAAAATATAAAATAGCCACACAATACAGCTAGGAACCTGCAAAGAAGGGACACTTTTTAATATTAGTAATGCTAACTTGAGCAGCTGACAAAATAAAAGAATCTACATGCATTTCTGAAATAAAAGCAATCTATAACTGATTATTACAGTTATTTATTAATTGTAAACCCTCCATGTTTTCTTCCAAAATTGCCATTTTGTGGAGAGATTATTAGGGGAAGAGCAACATTTTGAGCCAAAATCAGGTACAGTTGAGAGGTTTGGATATGCCTAATTCTATAAAGCAATTTATTTGCACGTACCTCTCAACCTGTTAATGCAGGAAATCTGGACAAGGCCAAATATATTTGGGGAACATATAAACAGTACTAAAAATTGCTCTTGTATAAACTGAGACAGTTGATAGAATAACAGGTCTTGCTTTAGCATGCATTTTTCTGAAGGTTATGAAGTCTGAAACTCAGTCTGTCATTATTTAGTGACTTCATTCCTAAATGATTTGACAGAAAACCACAAATTTTATGAGGAACAAACCAAAAATAAGAAGCAAAAATCTCTTCATTCTGCAAAAATCTGGACAGTTGAGAGGTATAGTTCAGCCAGGGCTGTCTGAGTTTGCTGCCCCCCCCCCCTCACAAAGTCATGGTCGAATGGAGCTTCCCCCTCCCGCCATTCCAATGAACCATTACTTGGCTATTTCACCCCATTTACCATAAACACTAACCGGGAAAAGCCGAAAAACAAAAAACGTAAACACCAATGTGCATACTGCTTTACTTCTGCGATGATTTGGACTTCGTTTGAAAGTTTTATTTTGATTTTACAGCGCAAACACTAAAAGATATCATATCTGCTAAACAAAGCAATGCAGTCTCACAATGAAAACAGACTTAGCATTAAAACTTTTCTGCCCTTGAAAACTCACATTCACTGAAACAGCATTGAAACCCACATTCAAAGAAAATACATTTTGCCAGTGGCAGATTAACTTTGGGTTTGGGCTGTTTTCAAATCACAGGCCCCTTGCACACGAAACATACACATGCTCTTTCATACACCTCCCTGGTTGTATTAAATTATATTCTTTGTACAATACAGTACAGTTTTAGAGGGTGTTTTAAATTTGTTTTGAAATTTTTCCAGAAAACAATGAAACAAAATGCATGCACCAGTAATGACAAAACTGCCCAATTCAGAACATTTCCATCATAAAAGTCTACTCAAACTTCTACAGTCCACCAGTATCAGTACATATGCACAATCTCTGAAATAAAAGGCATCTAAATAATTCCACATTAAAGAGATCTGTAACTAATGAAGAGGCTGCTGCTAGCAAACAGCTTTGTATTTAATTGTTTCATCTGCAAATAAAGTGCCCGTTACCCTTGAGGAATAAATTGCCTATCTTACACTAAAAAAATGATAAGCTAGCAATATTGCAATAGGGAATGGATGGCAAACTGATAACAGGTTCATAGTTACTAGGTATCTTCGCCAAAAGGAGTGCAGCATCCACCCTCTTTGCAAAGTACAGTATCAGCAATGCATTTATCTACTGTGGGAGTAGAACCCACAGCTTTCTGCATCAAAAGCAAGTATACTACCTGTTGTGCTACTAACAAGGAAAAAAGACTCAGCATAAGCAGCACTAAACTTTTGCTCCCCTGCAGCTCTCAGCTTCTTGTAAAATCTACTCACTCAGCTGTATCTCTGAACTTTGCAGCACAAAGAAATCTGGAAAAAGCCAAAGTTTATTGTGGGGGGACAAAAGCCCAAAAACCAGAGACACATTTTAAACATTGCTTGTATAATGTTGGAAAGTTGCTAGAATAAAATGTTGTGTTACCACCATACATTTCATTGCCAAGCCTTAAACACTGCACCCTGTGCAAAACAGTCAGAGCAACATACCACTATGCCAAATCAGCTGTTTTGTGAAAGAGGAAGACGGAAACTTAAATGGCTACCATTTAGTGAATTCAGTTCTCACCATAGCACAGCTGTCAACCTCTTAGCACAAAACACCTGAACAAAGCCAATAATGGGTGAATACAGCTCCCAAACATTCAGTGAATTCAGTTCTCACCATAGCTCTCAATCTCTTAGCAAAAAACACCTGGAAAAAGCCATTAATGGGGGAGTATAGCCCCCAAACATATTCAGTTAATTCAGTTCTTACCATAGCTCTCAACCTTAGCACAAAAAATCTGGATGAAGCCAATAATGGGGGAATACAATCCCAAAAATAGGGACAAATTTCAAATATCCATCTTATACACTTAGAAAATTACTAGAATAAAAGCTTTTGCGTTACCATGCACTTTCTGAAGAATATGAAGTCTGATATTCAAATGTGTGTCATTTTTAACATTTATTAACCAGGAAAGTCTGACTTGGAACAAAAGCTAATTTTTAGCAGAGGCCCAGTGAGAAACACTCCAGACAAACACATGTCTTTGTAAGATGGGAGGACACTAGAGGAAACAAACACAGGGAGGGCATACAGACTCCACAGAAAAGGTAAGGCAGCCCAGCCAAGAATCAAACCAGAGAACCTATAGTTGTCAGGCAACAATGCTACCACTGCACCAATGCACTACCAGCTTTGCAAAGACACAAATACAGAAACCACAGACTTTATGAGGAATAGAACAAGTATGAGGGAAAAATCTGCAATGTTTTTACAAATGGTGGTGGGTAGGGAATTCAGGCTCCTGCCACCAGGGTTCAAGCCTTATTCTCTACCCACCACCATGTAGCAAGTGGGGCATTTTACACACACACACACACACACACACACACACACACACACACACACACACCTCCATAAAACGTGAATCCTCCACAAAACGCAAATCCTCTGCAGCTAAATCCACAAAACGGCCGGTGATCCATGAATCCCCTGGCCCACACATGGGTCTCCCTCCACAAAACGGCCGCCCGCGCATGGGTCTCCAGCGAGAGATGGCTAGTCCCATGAGAGTAGTAGGCTGGAGCCTCTTTCCTGCGGGC
Organism: Protopterus annectens; assembly: GCF_019279795.1. Taxonomy (NCBI): domain Eukaryota; kingdom Metazoa; phylum Chordata; order Ceratodontiformes; family Protopteridae; genus Protopterus; species Protopterus annectens. Next base: position 187,297,694 of record NC_056728.1, on the reverse strand, counting down.
AATGCAGTCCGGTGACCTTTTGGTCTGTGCGGTCATCACCGCACAGACCTCTGGGCTGGAAGGGCGGAGTTTCCTGCCTTTTCTATCTGGACTGCCTGACAGAGCAGTCTGGAGTTCTGGAATGAGCACGCATTCATGCATGGAATTTTCAGGAACCATGCACACATGTGTGGAGTCCGTGAATTTTTTTTTTTTATTATTTTATTTTTCAGTTTTATTGTACAGGTGGGGGGGGGCTGCAGTCCTGCAGTCCTATAGCACGAGCCGCCCCTGCTGATATTAAACATTTTTTTTTATTTTTTGCACTCAATCTCTTTCAAAACTTTCCACATTCCAGCTGCAGTTTTTCCACTGAGCACCTCACTCCAGTTAGTTTTACATAGTGACTGTTTTGCTTCCATATAATCTGTAATTAACCTTCTGTGCATTGGCTTAGATTTAATTTTGGCAGAATTATCTAGCAACAAGTTAACCTTTATAACCCCGTGACCACTGCACATCAATGGTAAAATAATGTGATGCCAGTTTTATTGATGTTGATTACCAGGTGGTTAATAGCGAACTACTGACACATTTTACTAAGCTTTTTTTTTTTAGTTATTTTTGTATGTGTATGAATTTGACCTGGATAGAATAATGTCGTGTGTATAAGATCGTTTTGGAGGGTGAAACTGGCAAAATAACATTGCAGAGGGAGAATAGTATGAGGCCTTTATACGTGTGTGTGTGTGTGTGTGTGTGTGTGTGTGTGTGTGTGTGTGTGTGTGTGTGTGTGTGTGTGTGTGCACGCGCGCGTGTGCGTTGTAACATGGTGGATGGCTAAAGTGGTTGATGAGACTTTAAATGTGTGGTACAGTGTGGAGTGTGGGAACATTGTCACTACAGTTGGTCAGGAAAGACCCTGTTAGTCTGTAAAAGACATCATTGGTAATTAAACCTCCAGTCCCAAAGACTTCAGGAACTTTGTTCTTCACCTGGTGGATCAGCTGGAAAGAAGCTGGAGGCATAGTTCTCTTCCTGTTATCCCCAGATTCGGGGAGAAATCCACAAATAATCAAGGACAGATGCCCCAAATCAGGGACACTTTTTCAAAATATTAATACTATTTACTTGAATATAAATTAACATGCATTTTCTGTAACTCTGACTGCCCTTATTAAGTATAATCTACCATCTATTTTTCAGTAAATCAACAGTTTTAGGAGGGACAAAGCAAATGTACGAGCTAATATCAAGGACTGTTGAGAGCTATTCTGAAGGTGTGAAGAGACTTGGTCCAGTTGAGGTTAAATAGCTGACTGTACCAAGTGAGCCTGCAGTCTGAACATATTGTAGCAGCCTATTTTCTTGGGAGGGGCTTTATGGACTTTGGAAAGACTCAAACAGTACACTTTTTCTGACTACAAACCAAAGGGTTGTGTTTTTATTTAATTTTGGAACTGAGAAGCCTGGAGTTGCTGCTCCTTCTGCTGTTTTATCTGTAAACTGAGAATACAGGAAATGCTATATTTTTTTCCCTTGATAAGCTGTATAGAGTAAATGTGAGTTTAGTTAAATAAATCAGTGCTTTTAGTGTTCCTTGAACTTATAAATGTATTTATTTATTTTTTGCTGATGAGGTTAGTCCCACTAGGGTTGTGACCTCTCTTCAGGGAAGATGTATGGTGGTATTTATACTCATTTGGGGAAATTCGGGCAGAGCAGCAGCGAAATTCCTATATTTACTATGAAAAGTGACATGGGATGGGACCTCAGTTAAATGTTTAATTTGGAGGTTAAATATATATAGCTGTAATGAGTGAGTGAGAAACCGATTTTGGCAGCTGACATTACCGTCCCATTTGAAAGTCTATTGAAGAAAGTAGCTGAGTCAATCATAGAATGTGTCTAGTAGTCTACTGTGCAATCTACCATCAGTCTTGAAGATCTACATATTACAGTGAGTGCTCTGCATTAACTACCTTTGAGCTGTATTCTCAGTGAAATTATCCTTTGTTTCAGTAACATTTATGCTGAATGAGACTTGTGTAGTGATTCTAGTATCAGCTATTGTTTTTTTTAAGAGCTTTGAACAGTCTAATACTTTGTGTTAGTGTTTTTTGGTATGTATCAAACTGAGATGAACATTGTTGATTTGAAAATGCAGTTTCATAAAACATATTACAAGATTAATTTAGATTTTCAGCACAGTTTCTAAAGTTGCACTAAGAAGTTTGTTCACATCATTTTATAAAGTGCATGCCCTCTTTTTGTCACTGCTGCTATAATATGCTCTCATTGTGCTGCTGTTTTAGATGCTAACTGACCACTGCTTATGCGCTACTCTTTATTTCATGACAGAGCATTTTAATCAGTTATCACTTTTGTTTCTGTTCTTGCACACTTAATGATCACAGACCTTATTTGTCTTTTCTTTTGTCTGCTTTCACCAAGCACTCCTATCTGGACAGGGAAACCTCCTACATTCTGCGAAACATTGCAGGAAAACCTTCTCATCTGCTGACCAAGGTGATAACTCTTCTTTCACCCGCATGTGATCATCACAGCCTGTTCATAGCATGCATAACCTATTTCGTTTTTGTTACATGGACCTGTTTTTTCCTTTGTCGCCTGTTCCTTTATCAATAATTAGTGGCATATTTAAAAAACTGTTTGGCTTCCAAATTTTAGTAGCAAATTAATTGCTGGTGTCCATTTATAGTCTCTAACATCAGAAGTGTTTGATGTGACTAGCAAAACAGTAAAGTATTTTATTTCCTTTGGTATATGGGAAAGTACTTTGACATTAACGTATTGGTAGTTAGCAGTCATTGTAGTTAAACATCAGCATTGTGACCATCTGCTCATTTTGTAAGCAAGACATCACAAGAATCTGTTCAGTAGTTAAAAAAAAGTTGCAGTGTAGCATAACATTTACACTTTTAAGTGAGTACTACAAGACATAATGTTTTTGATCTCATAATAAATGGGGAGGAGTGGAGTAGCCCCTATATTAATATAAATATATATATATATATATATATATATATATATATATATATATATAAAACAACCACGAAAAAACAGGTGCACAGGCCCAGAATAGGGTGCTATGTTTCAAACAAACTGTAAAGAACCACAAAATCCAGAACGGCCCTCCAAGCAAACCTCTGTGGAATCAGAATGGCTAAACAGATGCTGTGAAAAATAAATTCACCACGACAAATGCTTCCTTACTTAAGTTCTCCACTTTAGTTCAGTGCAGTGAAGTAAACAGCACACAACAGCTCACAGCAAGGCTATAACAGCATACCGGTTTCGCCCTCTGGCGTCATCAGTGCAGCTGTTAGCTGTTGTGTGCTGTTTACATTATTGCACTGAAATGAAGCAAAGAACTTAAGTGAAGAAGCATTTTTCTGCATTTGTTGTGGGAAAATTATTTTTCACAGCATCTACTTAGCCATTTTGGTTCCGCAGAAGGTTGGAGTGCCGTTCTGGTTTTTGTGGTTTTATATACATATGTATCCATCTCTCTCTCTCTCTCTCTCTATATATATATATATATATATATATATATATATATATATATAGTTGAAGTAAGTTTGGTGTGAAGCAGTTGCTTCTCACTACTTAATCTGAACAATACTGACAGATAAGATAAAGCCAGTTCTTAAAAAAATTCATGTTTGTTATATTTTAAAATTGTAAAGGTGTGAATAAATGAAGAAGACTGCTAGTGTGAGGTTAAAAATTTGTATTGTGATACGTGATTCTGGAGAATATCAGATTATAAACCGCTTTAAGAGATGCTGCAAGGTAATCATTTTTTGAGAGTGCCTTGGAGCTTTCTGAAAGTTGAGATCTACCTAATATTTGAAACAATTTTAGACATGTTAGGTTAAACATGCTGAACTGTTGACATTCCATGTGTTTAAATGAGCAACATTTTTGCTGCTCCTCACTGTATTGTGTCATTCGATAATTCATGAACAAAATGATGCATTTCCAAAAACCTACTGCACAGATTACTACAGCTTTTAATTATTGCACAGATAAACAAGTATGTTTATGCACATACTAACACACATGCATGTATACATTTAAAGGGCAACAGGTGCTTAAATCATTTAGTATCTATGTACAAGTTTTTTTCTGTGGCTTATTTGAGTGATAAGAGAAGGGAAAATTTAATTTATATTGACCTTTTAATTTTGTGTTTTGGTTATTTTTCAAAGTATAATTTAGCTGTTTTATCTGGCTGCGGAAGGGATGATGCACTTTAACAATACAGAGAGCAAGAAAGAGAGATGAGATTGTATGTAGATACATAGAGAGATGTGTGTTTGTGTATGTATACATGGTATGTAATATAATACATGCATGCATGTACAAACGTGCACGGCTCTGTATACAACTTCAAAACATTAAAATAAATCTCTGTATACATAAATGAATCCATCAGTATATTTTCTTTTTATCCATACAGTGGCACAAGAAATTGCTGTCCATCAGCTACAGCATGTTTTACTGTAGTTTAAGTACACAGACTTAACACATTTCCAAACACATTAACATTTCCATTATTAAAAAGGGGTCCATGTTATCATGCGTAATCTTAATCTGCTCTTTCTTTACACTGTTTTCCTTAACTCTTTTGTGTTTGATGAAATTCAGACTGATCCCACCTTTAACTTGTCATTGTTTGCTAATGTGTGTTGTAAATGTGCTTCTCCACTTCCTGTTTTTCTGGTGATAACTAATTGTGCTTGCTGTTGACCTGTGCTGAAAGTTATGCATGCTACCCTGCATGTGTATTATTTATGATGCCTTTATAAACCTGGTTTTGGGAGCTTGGGAATGGGGTGCAGCTCTTTTATTGCAACCACTATGAATATTCTGTTCCTTTTGGGGTGAGCAGTGTGAATTTTATTGTTCTGATGTATTGGCTACAAAAGCAAGGTTGTAGCTACAAAAAATGATTTCATATTTAGAATGTGGCATAGACCCCTAAGTGTTTCATAGTTAGTGTGATTTAAGTGAGACTTTTTTTCTGAGGAGTTTGAAGTTTTCTTTATTTGTTAGTTATGATGGTAAGTAGATAAAAATCACAAAAAGAAATCTTCATACGATGTATAATTGCTTCTGTTCCAGGACTTTATTGTAGCTAGACACAAGTCAGTTTAGGCAAGTAGATCTCCCCGTTGCCTCATGAAAACTGCTCGTCATAACTACATTTGAGTAGGGAAGGTAAGCCTGGTAATCAAACACAGTATTCCTTTCCATTAAGTATGCCTTGTGTAATAAGCAGCAACAGAAGCAGATGCTAGGTCAATGTTTGGTGATGATAAAGGCTCTTTACATTGAAAATTTAGGGTACCAGCAGATGTAAAATGCCCCTGAATAGAGGGAAATGTCTGTTGTGGAGTTTGGTGTGACTTGTGGAAGTATACTATAATAGCGTTATTTTCTCATTTGATAGTACGTGTCATGTCTGCATGTTTCCAGATAATGTGTTTGTTTTGATTTGCTCTTTGACTAATAGCTACACAACACTAAACAACCAAGTTTGTTTTTTCCAAGAACAAATAGTATCTTACCCATCTTTAAAAATGTATAAAAATAGGATACTTTGTTTCCTTTTTTTGCATTTGACATTTCAACAGTATTCATGTGTTTTTTTTTTTGTATTTGACATTTCAGCAGTATTCATGTGTTTTTTTTTTTTTTTTGTATTTGACATTTCAGCAGTATTCATGCTTTTGAAGTTTGTACATTCAGTCATGTGCATTTTGAAAAGCATTTTCAAAATTGTCACCAGCCTCTTGGTATAATTTTTCAGAAGTAGGACAACTAGAAATGCTCATAGCCTTCCAGTCCAAATGACCCTTAATTGGCGAACACAAATGTAACTCTTTTTTTTTAGTAAAGTTTGATAAAATAATGTACATCAGCGATTGCACTGAAACCAGCTGAAATGTAATGTAATTTTATTTGTAAACTATTGTGTTAGTAGTAGATTCATGATCATGCGAGTCTTGCTGTATCTGTCTCAGTTGTGTAGATGAATGTGTTTATTTGAAGCCAAGGGGTAGATTATGCAACAATTGCAGCAATACTAAAAATTGCATTATTATATCCTTTGGGAAATCATCTACCCCAGGGAGTTACCATATTGACAATATGCACCCTAAAAGTTGATCCTTTTGTTCAAGATTTGGGAACTTAAGTGGCAGTGACCTAATTTATGACCAACATGCGTCTGTTGAAAGAAAGTCCTTCTATATTGCACAGCTTATAAACAATGGGATTGTCTAGATCTAAGGTTGTCACGGTCTCCTTTAGTCATTAAGTGTAATGTCCCCTTTGGCATGTATATGTTTAGACACATGCAATAACTGGAAGTCTACAGAGATACCTTACTAAAAGGATACAAAACCTAAAAGCATGTCCTACATGGACCTACTGAAAGTTCTGTCACTATACTTGGTATTCTACAGACTGCTAAGAGGTGATCTGTGTCTGGCATACAAGGCATCCTCTCACTCATTGCTGATGGATTTTACTGCACATTGGCAAGTGAAATGGCATCAGATATTCATAGATTGTTACTAGGTTAACAAACCAGGGGCTTTTCTAAGCCTAGCCAAGTTTTCTCAAAAGAATAATGATTGTGTCCTGTATCCAAATAGGGCATTTATAAGCTACACCTGTCCATTAGGGACATGGGTGTCAGGCCTGGTGTAAATTTCCTATTCCCATTTACTGGTTTAAGTTGCACTTAAACTGGGTAATTAACTCCGATTCAAATGGATGGGAAGCTTGTTCCACAGGAGGGGCAGTCTCTGGGATACATATCTGTCTGTCCAGTATGTTCTGTTTAAGTCACAGACAAAGTTCAAGTCCCTAGATTGTGTATTTCTGGTGCTGTTTGACTTACAAATATGTAGGAAATTAATAAGTGTGGGATTTGCGGATGCCTTCAAAGCCAGACATAGATCACTCCCCAGCAATCTACAGGAGACTGAGTAGAGGGAAAGGGCTTTAAAGTGCTGTGCCTAAGGCAAATTTGTTATGCCTTGTATCCTTTTTGTAAGAAACCTTTGAGGTCTCTCGCTGCTGTATATGCCCGGTGAAGTACATACCAAAGGGAGCATTGTACTTTATGATTGAATTGATAAGGGTGGAGTACAGCAGAATAATGACCTCTTTGGACCTAGATGTCTGCCGTTAGTTATAAGTTGCGCAACATAAAAAGATTTCCTCACCACTGTGGCCACATAGTGGTCGAAGATAAGGCTATGTGCATAGCCAGATCATTGAACACTGGGTCGACTGTTGGGGGTGTATTATCAACATGGTAATTAGCCCAGGATGGTTGACTTCCCAAAGGGTACAATTATCCATTTCTTAGCGTTGAATGTAAGACCATGGCTTGGGCACCATTTGTTAGTCAGAGATAGAGCTTGAAGAATGCTAGTGTCTGCATGGGAGTCTATGATAACCCCCAGCTTGCATTCATCTGCAAACTTAGTCAGCCATAAACCTTCAGCATTTGCTTCCATTTCAGAGAAATAGATGACAAAAAAGGAGCAAGCCCAGTATGGAACCCTGGGGGACTCCACTAGCGACTGGCCTTTTGGTGGAAGTGGCCTCACTTATTTTGACCTCTTGGGTCCTGTCAGTGAGATAGTTTGTTATCTAGCAGGTGATAAAGGGGTTTATACCTAAATTAGTGAGCTTGTCTATAATGCCTGAGTAGGTTATTGTATCACAAGCCTTGGCCCGATTGAGGTAAGCTGTGTGCAGTCTCACCTTCATCCAACGCTTTGGTGTCCCTTTCAAATTCCACCACATTTAATAGGTATGACTTTCCTTTAACAACGCTGAACTGAGATGGGGCCAGTGTTTGCATGTCTTCATTTATCATTATTTAAATGGCCTTACATATGAGGCTGGTAAGACTTATGGGCCTGTAGTTACCCGGATCAGTGGTTGAATGTCTTCATGCGAGGGAATGGCTGTAGCCATCTTCCATTCCTTGGGCACAAAACCTGACTGAAGGCTGCAGTTGAAAAATGATTCAAGTATACCAGAGAGGTCACGTTTCATGCTAATTATTAAACATCCGGGAATGTTACCAGGGCCCATTGATGCTTTGTTTTTGGCCTTGGAACCTGTCAGCCAAAAAGCTGTCAGCTGCCTCAATGTAGTTGATGCTATTTACAATAAGTTCTGTGCATTGTTTTGTATTTCCCCTGAGGTTATGGACATAGCTGTAGAAAGCTTTGTGGTTGTCCTTTGCCTGAGAAGTTATTTTTTCTTCAAATTTAGCCTTTAAGCTATTAATTAACTCTCTTAGCTGCCTGTTTAGATTGGTCAGGGAGGTTTTAGTTTATATGGCTTTGTTCCTTCTATGCTGGGCCAAGACTTTTTTTTTTTTATCTTTTGTTGTATAACCAATTGATATTGTGATTCCACCTGGGTGGCTTGCATTTTTAGTTTCTTTTTCTTAATACAAGTGGGCATAGCTCGGTCTGTACAGCTATCAATATGGCTGTACAGAGATTTTGTAAATAGCTTAGCATATGTGATGTTTACTGGGTTTGGGGATTGCTTGGAATTTAGCCGAAGTGTTGCTTAGTAGAGAGAGGTTAGCCTTCAAATAGTTCCTAAATGTTTTTGGTTTTGCTGGATCCCTAGATTTAATTTTTATTTCAAGTAATACTGCCTTATAGTCAGATCTGACAAGTGAAGATGTTACATTAGGTGAGGAAAATCTGCCCCCGATGTCTGTGAGTACAAGGTCAAGGATGTTTGTACTCCTGGTAGGAGAATGGACCAACTCTTCCAGGATGTTGGCATTACCAAAGTTTTGTAATCACTGGCCTTGTGCATTAGAAATGGTGTAGAATTCCCAATCTATATACTGGTAGTTGAGATCCCCCATGAATATCGTATTGGATTGAATGGTGAAGGACTCTAGTACATTGAGAGAGGTATTATGGGTTTTCTGGGACATGAAGGGCGACCTATAGGTTGCAGGGATTTGGTACGACACCCTGTATATGGTTAGTTGCACATGTATGAGTTCCAGTGGGTCATACACGTAAACTAGACTGGATTTGAGGTTGTTTTTAATGTAGACTAGAACTCCTTTACCTTTAGTTCCCTCCTGTGCAGTAGCTGGTCTAACGGTGTGAAAGACTTTAAACCATGCATTGCTGTGGTATTCTCCATGATTATAAACCATGTCTCCATTACTACACAGATGTCTACACTCTCTAGGGAGAGGAAAGCGTGCATTCAGTGGAGTTTCTTGTTAAGACTTCTTACTTTGAGCAATACCACCTTCAGATATTCCGTCTTAGGTTCATTTAAGTTGGTAGGTTAATCAGTTTGGCATTGCCTAAAAAAGCACAGTGGAGGTGGATATACTCAATGTAGGTATCTAAACCTCTTCTGTAACATCAACAGAATGGTTTGAGGGGACAGGTCTATTTGGCAGAGGATGCCTCTGGTATGGTACATACTCCTCATCCACATAAAACAAACTTCATCCTTGTCCATCTTCAAGTGCAGCGTAGATCTATGGATGGGAAACATACAGTTTACCCCAGGACTGCCCCTGTAATGGACAAACACAGCTCCATAAATGCTTTATCCCACGCATGGATTCAGAGGTTCATAGTTTTCATAGGTGTGTACTCGACTAATGGCCCTGGAGCCTTTGCAAGTTTAGCCAATGGAAGTGCCCTGGCATCGTGCCGCCTGATGTAAGTTCCCAGTGCCTCTGTCAAGTAAAGCCACTGGAGTGATCCCCAGGGTGAGCTTTCTATTTCCCATCCACTCATCAAGATTACTCTTAAAGAGGGACAGTGAGGTGCTCTGCTTGACATGTATGGGAAGTCTATTCAAGAGTATGGGCAGTCTCTGGGTTATGAACCTGTCCCTCCAGCATATTCTGCTGATTGTGGTAATGAGATTGAGTTCTCTGGACCATGTGGTGTGGAGGGATTGGGATTTTTTTAGATGTAGCATTTCTAACAGAGCTGGGTCAGACATGGCTTTGTAAATCAAGCAGAGATTGCTTCTTATTAGGCGATATAAGACAGAGAACAGCTAGAGATTTTTGAGTCTGTCCATGTAGGACATGTGTTTAAGGCCTAGGATCCTCTTCGTGATGTACTTTTGTGGTCTTTCCAGCTGTTGCATGTGTCTAGTGTGGTACATGCCAAATGGAGCATTATACTCGGGAAGTGGCCTAATGAGGGAAGAGTAGAGAGAGAGATGATGACCTCTTTCTTCCTAGATGCAAAACCCTTGGTAATGAGATGTGCCACATAGAAGGACTTTCTGACGACAGTGGCAATGTTGTGGTTGAAGGAGAGGTTGCTGTCAGTCTGTGTCCCCAAAGCTCTTATAATGCCTTCACTGTTCAGTGGGCTCCCATCGATATGGTAAGCAGTGGGAATGGAGTTTTTCCCAAAGGGGATGATGACGCATTTATTTTGGCATTAAGCTTAAGGCCATGGTTTCGACACCAGTCATTGGTCTCAGAGAGTCCTTTCTGTAAGTTGTCTACATCACTTGGGGAGTTTATAATGGCTCCCAGCTTGCAGTCATCTGTGAACTTGGTCAGCCAGAGTCCCTTCATGTTGCCCTGGACTTCTGAGAAGTAGATACCAAACAGGGGAGGACCCAGGACCGATCCCTGTGGAACTCCACTCATGACTGGTCGGTAGTCTGACTTTGAGCCCACTACTTTCACACTGTGGGTTCTATCTGTGAGCCAATTTGTAACCCACCTAGTGATGTACGGGTTGATGCCTAGTTTGGTGAGTTTATCAATAATTTCCTGAGTGGGGAATGGTATCAAAGGCCTTGGTCAGATCGAGTGAACTACCTGTATGAACTGCCTTGCCCTCATCCACAGCTCTGGTGACTGACTCAAAGAAGTCAACCAGGTTGAGCAGGCATGATCTCCCTTTCACAAAACCAGACTGCATGAGATCTAGAGTTTGGAGATTCCCTATATCCTTGTTAATTAGGTCCATGATGATGCGCTCTATAGCCTTACATGTCAGACTCATCAGGCTAGTGGTGAAATAATTCCCAGGGTCTGTAGTCACTCCCCCTTTATGGAGAGGGATGACCAGCAGTGTGCCATTTGGTAGGGACAAAGCCTGAGGTGAGGCTGACTGAACAGGGCATACAGATGTGGTCCCAGTTCACTTTGTAGTTCATGTCGAACACATCCAGGGATATTGTCGGGTCCCATGGAAGCTGTATTCTTGGCCTTGGACAATGCAGCATTAATCTGTGCTGCAGTAATCTATGGTATGATCCCAGTTATTCTTACTATAACCAAATGGGGTAGGTTATTTTAAGCACAAAAGAAAAACTGATTAGGCTTAAAATGGCCTGCAAGGGCAGCTAGCTTAGTATTTACCTATGATCCTAGTATGAATAAATATGGAATTGCATATAAAATGAGTGTGAACTCCTGTAAATCTGCTTAAATAAGCATATCTTACCAAGTACAGTATTTTTCCAGCTTCATTGTATAGTCATGAACATTACTGTAATGTGCATTCATTAACGTATCTGTTAACTAATTACATCTTTCAATATATAGTGTCTGCAATCAGTCAAGCTGACTTTAAGAAGTTAATGTTCACTCTGTTGAGTCATGATGGTGACTGGAAAAGGCCTAAGGGCTAGTCTGGTCATCCATTTAAACATAACATAAAGTCACAATTTTTTCATATTTTTAGATGCTCCACAATATTTACATTTTTTAGCTTTCTGAATTTATGCATTTATTTTTTTGTAAGCACACATTATTTTAAGTATTTCATGAAGTTATTTGTTATAAAGGAACAAAACAGTTCTGGATTAGTGCAGAGAATATTTTTTATTTTTACAAATATCTGTTCGTGTTTATTTCACTTACGTTTTTAACATTTTAGTTATTTTATAACAGATATAATTATTTTGAGAGACAGGCCTTTCTGCAATAGTTCAAGGTGTTTTTAACATTATTATTTCGAGTCACTGCCACATCTGGGGTGTAGTAATGTCTACATTGTGAGCCTTTCCATAAAATGGTATGGGGAGTGGAATGTCCTGCCAATGTGCATTTCCTTTTAAATGTAATAATCTTATACAGCATTCATTTAGTGCGGATTCTAGACAGTGCACCGATACATTTTTGCTCTACCCCATTTGCCTATATCATATTTTTTTTCTCACAAAGTGCCTTGTCCAGAACTAGAAGTATTGCGTTTTCTGAAGTAGATTTCATCCGTTCAGTTTTTGGGATACAGATTTTTTTTTTTTTATATTTTAACAGTAGTGTAATTGTTATGGGACCATAAAAAAAAAATACCTAAATGAGTCCATGAGGTTTTCAGCAACTCTTGACATTAGCACTGGAAAACTGGCATTTATGATGCTGTTTTGATACATTATGTTGCTCTTTTCTAGCCTTTATTCATTCCAGGGAACCATGTATTCTCTTACTATGCATGCTTTAGTAAAAACAGCTCCTAAATGTGTTTTCCTTAAGATCTCTGAATCTCTTTATTAACCTCAAACCCTTTAGTTAGTTTGTAACCATCAGTGATATTTGAGGTTCTCTGTGCAGCTCTTCACATTTTGATTGATTGTTGTTTTCTAATCTATTCCAAATATATCATTGAAGTTCCGTCTTCCTTCAGTAGTGAACATAGGTTTCATTTAATAACCTGCTCAACCTCTTTTTCATGATGCTGATTCTGTGTGTGATGCGTGGAAGAGTTTTTTTGTTGGCAACTCATTAAAGAAGATTGAAGAAGAACCTGAGACAGCAGTATATGAAAATAAGTTTGTGTAGTTTTTCTATTCACATCAATTTTCACCCTTTCCTCGCATTACCTGCAGTTATATAACAGAATTCTTGGAATGTGTCTTTTATTTGTGCAGGATTACGTACCTCTCAACCTCTTAGCACAAAAAATCTGAACAAACACATAAATAGTAGGGGGACAAAGGCCCAAAAATAGGGACAGTTTTTAAATATTGCTCTTAAAACTTAGAAAGTTGATATAATAGCAGGTTTTGCAATAGCATGAATTTTCTGAAGGGTATGAAGTCTGAATCTCAAATGTCTGTCATTGTTTTCTGACTTTGTCTTCAAATGTAATCACAATTTTATGAGTAAAAAGCCAAAAATATAAGGCAAAAATATGGACATTCTGCAAAACTCTGTGCAGTTTAGAGGAGTGGAAGGACATAGTAGTTTTGATCTCGGCATATATAATTAATAACAGATTACTTTGGATAACTAAGCATTTTTAGCTGATTTCTTCATTGTAACTGCTACTACTACTGATCTTCATTTACTTGCTCACTTTGTGTGTTGTGCATACATATTTATATTCTTTGCTTTATAAACATTATTAAGTCATCAGATTTCCACTGTTAACATGGGGTAACATACATTAAGAAAAATGCAACAGTTTCCATTGTTACTGTCATGTAATATACATGTTTTCTTTTTAACAGTTTTCATTCACTCCACCATTATACAAGTTATTCAGCTCCTGCCCTGTTAAATTTAGCTGTTTTTTCTAAACATTGTTGTCATTGTACCATTTTCAAAAACTATATTTGTTTCTATGAAATTTGCCTTTAAGTCTCACTTTCTCCTAAACCTGTACTGTTTTCAGAAATTGTATTTACTTCTGTGAATTTTGCTCCTTCTCTTTTTTAAAGATCTTGCCTGCATTTGTTATCTCCATTGCAATGAACAGAATATCTTTTACATCAGGAATATATTTGAGTGCCTTTTTCTATAAATTGCTGTATCCAAAAACATTAAACATAGTAAGACCTTAATATGTCTAGGCAGTTTCAATTCCTTATCCCAGCTCAGAAGAATCGCTTTGTGCCCCCAGTATTTCTGTTGAACTGTTCTGTAGGGATTTTTTTTAAATGGCAACGCAGTATATTCCCAAAAAATCTGTTTGCTGTAGCTCTTCTCTTTCATAACAACTCCAGCAAGAAAACCCTTGGAAGTCTATATCCTTATGCAGTTACTTCCATGCAAAAATCCTAAACCTTCTGGACTTTACCTGTTTGCGAGCCTTACAAGTATTTCTTCCCATTGTTCTTTTGTAACTTGCTTCCCCATTATCTTTTCCCTATCTTCTCTAACCTTCCTGACTGATCCATATAGCTATTACAGTGTCTACAGTACTGTATTATAATTCCTCCCTTTTTTTAACCACATCTTCTGTTCTAGACTCTACTAAAAACTCTACCAGAGCTGGTCTTTAACTTAACTGTCCCGTATCTATTCTCTTTACCTGTATTTTCCCCTCTAAACTGCAGTCAGAACTTCAGCTTAGACTCATCCCTGTTTCTTACCTTTCCCTCTCCAATTATTTGCTCCCAATAACTTTGTTCATTTGCCAATTTCCACCCCCCTTTCCTGTTTTTGAACTCCAGCTTGTAGACCTACCTATCATTAAATCTCCTTTCTTCATTTCTTCATGGGTGAGTTGTAGAATATTTTTTACTATTTCATAATACTCTGTATGCTTATAATTTTCCTTGCAGACTTGCATTCATAATCCTAGTCTCACTTCCTCTCCATGTCTCTCTTGAACTCCCTCCTCCCTCTTTCATCATCATCATCCTTTTCCACTTTGACCTGCAGCCTTCTCCTTAGGTTATGTATGAGCCTTAACTGCATAGCTTCATAACACCAATCTAAGTCCGGTACCCCTGAACCACCTTGTTCTATGGGAATCTGAAATCTCAAATAAAATTTTTCATGTCTTTGTCATCCACAACATCTCATATTCTTGATGCCTGTCCTGTAAATAAGAGTAAGGGGGTTAAACATATTTTCACTGATAGTATCTTCTTATCCGTAATAAAGAGCTTCCAGTCTGGAAAGATTTGCAAATGTGAATGAGCAAAATAATCTATCTTTATTATCCCTGTGCTTGCTATTCTTCATTTTCTGTTTGATATTGGATCATGGTTCTATACTTTGAAAATTCTTTTAGCAGTTGTTTCAAATTTCCACTAAAAGTTTAACACATTGAGACTTCTAAGATGGCTGCACACCGAGTAACAGCTTAATTTTAGTAGCTCTCCCATTGTGAAAACCTAGACTCGGAAGATAGATCCAGTGAATTTGCCTTTTGGGGTAAATCTCAGTTACTGGCTACTGGGTGCCAGCAAAGACGTTTAGAGAACCTAAAAGAAAATCAACCACAAAAGGTGAAAAGTCACTGGTTGAGGAGAATCTTGCAGCTGTTCAGCAAAAGGCAGTTCAAGCTCCAGTTTTTGGTGTAAGACATGACTTCCAGTAATCTAGAGGAAAAAAGAATTCAGTTGTGCTCAGGCATGATGAAAATAAAACACTGAAGATGCATCTCATCTCAAATAAAAAGCTGAAAAAATGAAGTTTTAAATGGATATTCAAATGTATTGATAAAATTGCAACAGTCACAGGTCAAAATGAAGAAAAGGGTGGGTGAGTATGAAACTGCTCAAGAAGAAAAGTTACAAAAAAATGGTAGAATTTAGAGGACAGAGCACATAGGGAAAACCTGAGATTTTCTGTTGTACCAGCCAAACTGGAAGGAACAGACTATATTGATTTTATGTACTCACAAATAAGCAGCTGGACTAGTATTCCACAACAGGAGTTGTTAACTGAAAGGACGCATCATATTTATGCTCCAAACCTGGCCATGAAAAAGCAACCTAGACTTGTATTAGTAGGGATGCTATGCTACCACAGAAAGAGTTGATTGACAAAGCAGTGGCAGGGCAGAATACTAAAAATTGGAGACAGAATGTCTGTGGACCATACACCAGGCAGAATAGGAGTACATTTATTCCAGCAATCAGGGAATGTCGAGAGACAGGAATGAGATTCAGGCTGCTGCATCCGTCTTGTCTTCAGAATTTTTTTTCACTGAAGGAGTAAATTCATTTTTAATGTAAAACAAGCTAAGAAGGAAATTCAAAGGTTTGTCCAACAGAAGGGGACTTTGCATTTTCTTCAGCTAATAAAGCACATAGAGAAACATTGCCAGTGAAACTTTTTCCAATATTCAAATAAAAATGCTTGAGAGAGAGAGTGAGTATGTTGAAAATGGACCAGTGACTGGAGCTGGGAGATGGAGGTTAACAGAAAGAAAACCAGCAACTCAGAAATTAATGAATGAATATGTGATTAAAAGCATCAGTCACATTTGTGAAATATGGCTGAACAAGAAAAGCTGAAAACATTGGACTTTTTGATTTTGTTAAACTGGTCTGGGACTCCAATGCATTTGGCCTACTTCTCTTCATTAATGTTTGGAAGAACTTTAAAGGGAGGGGAAGAGGTGGGAAAAGGTAACTGCAGTAAAAAACTTTTGTACTTAACACTATTTTTACAAAACATTTCATGATATTACTGTATGTTATAAAGTAAAACATTTTGAGTTATTTTGTGCATTGGGTTCAGCTCTGAGCCCACTGCTGTTCATACTGCTGATGGACTACATTAACAAACAGGTTGGAGGGGACAGATCAACAAAGCTGCTGTATGCAGATGATGTGGCAGTACAGGCAGACTCTGAGCTAGAACTTCAGCAAAAGATAGGAGAATGGAATGTAAATCTGAAGGCACATAGGATGAAGCTAAGCACAGACTGTAGTAATGGCAGCAAATTGGGGAATTCAGAAGAAGCTGAGAATAGAGAATACAGAGAGAAGTGAAGATAGTTAAACAGGTAAACAGCTTCCAAGTATCTGGGAGAGGGGGTTGATGAGAATGGTAGTCTGAATGAAGAGGTCAAAACTAGAATCAGAGGGGCTGCAGCCAACTGGCACAGAGTATCGGGTGTAGTCTATGACAGAAGAATGCCAAAGAAGCTTAAAAGTAAGGTGTACCAGTACTGCTGTATGGTACAGAAACCTGGGCAGTAAAGGCAGAACAGTTGAATAAGCTAGAGGTGATGTAAATGAAGTGCCTTTGAAAGGTGGGTAGGATGCACACTGTGGGACAGATGATGAAATGAGGACATAAGAGCAGAAGCCAAAGTAGCTCCAATTGAAGAAAAGATCAGAGAGAACAGATTACGGTGGTTTGGGCACATGTGTAGAAAAGCAGAAGACAATCTGGTGAAGAAGATTTGGGACAGACAGGAAGAAGGTTAAGAGGAAACGAGTACATCCAGCAAAGAGGTGGATGGATTGTGTGAAAGAAGATCTGTGACAGTCAGACATGAGGGCTGAAGAAGGCAAGTGTGTGGCGCTGAATCGAGAGAGCTGGCGAGAGTTAACATGATACCCTGACCCCAAGTGGAAAAATGGGAAAAAAGGGGCTGCTGCTGATTTGTGCGTTATAAGGATAGTAAAGTAAACAGGTGCCCTTTTGTTCTTTCTTTTTTCTTTTTTAGTTTTCAGAAATGTAGGCATTGCAATGTAAAAAAAAGAAAGCCTGGACAAAAGCATGTTTCATATAATCCGGCTGTTATCTTAGGTTGTTGAGGTAGGACTGGGGTATAAAAGTATACAGAGCCATGGTATAGAGTTCATATGCTTTTTCTTATTTTTTCATAGGGGAATGACTGGTTTAAGGCCCATGGCTTGATCTAACAACAAGTTTTAAGTGGAAACAAGTAAATAAGTGAAGACTGAATGTAATAAAAAGTTTTCCTTTAGCAAATAAATGTTCACAATGTAATATCAGAAGTTTGAGCTGAAGGCAACTATGTATCTGGTTCTTGTGTTTCCATTGAGACAAGCTGATAAGAGGACAGTACTTTTTCAGAAAGCATTAACTTTCAGCCTTTAAGTATTCAAGTTGTTCTCTACATCTGGGAAAGAATTAAAAATAAGACAAAAACTTACAGCACTTAGTATAACTAGAAGCACAGGCTGTACCACACTTCTTAGTATGGATAAACCTTCCTTATAGGTCAGTTAAAGCCTGTGAGTGTAGCTGTCGATATGAGCAATTTTTCATATTCAGAGAGTTAAATGTCATTATTTGAAAATGTACATCATTTTGTATAATTATATTAAGTGAATAGGTTATGAGGTAATATTCTATTCTCATGTTGCAGTATTTTCGCTGTGAGATCCCCAGATGCCCAGGCTAGTTTCACAAAGGTACCCTCTGAAGTCGCCAGTTCTTCTGGATGTCCCTCAGCCCCTAGACTGGTAGCTGGTGGGATGTTGGAGGGGCAGATACAGAAGACCTTTCAACCTTGGCCTTCTTTTTGGTGGCTCCACCTCGACACCTGACTGGTTCCATGCTTAATGCTAATTGTTTTAGTTACTGGTTTTCCACGAAAAGTTTTAGGGCTGCTAGACAACTGTGAAAGGTTTTGGGAACAAATGATTGGCAAATGGTACAAGTCATATGGTCATGGGGTTGGCCTTACCAGAACAAGCACAGCTCATGCGAATCCTTGTGCGGAACCTGATGGCTGCACTTACATTTCCCATTTTCAGCTGATACTGGCTAATTAAAAAGGAACAGCAGCAACCTAAGCTTAAGGAAGAAAATGAAAAATTTCTTTAGACATCTTCTGAAGTGCGAAGCGCACAAGAAGACATTCAACTACGGCAGGGAAGTTCTGAGGTCTGTGCATGCAAACGTCACATTTAAGGTCCATGGTTTATGGCCTTGGGTGTGACGTCCCACATACCTGACAGCAACCAGGCTTAAGCTTTTGCATAGGAGCTGAACGTTCCCACAGTGAGAATACTGCAACATGGAAGAGAAAGACATCTATGGTTATTTCAAGATTTTACACTGCTAATCTTTGTGTGTGTGTCTGTGTAAGTCTGTGTGTGTGTGTATATGTATATATATATATATATATATGTGTGTTGTGTACATATATATATATATATATATATATATATATATATATATACACACACACACACACACACACACACACAGTAATGAGTAGTGGAAAGGGTGTGGCCAAGTAGAAGGGGCGGAGCTATGCTCAAAACCACAAAAACTGGAACTTTAATTAAATACGCGTCCCTGGGTGCCAAACTGTCATTATGAGAGTCCAGTGAAGACAAAATAAAGTGGAGAAGAAAAAAAATATTTCAATGCATTGGCTAAATAACAATACCTAGATGGAAACAAAAAGGTTGTGAGGCATGAAAAAAAAAATAAATTACTTTTTAAATACATTACTGGAATGCCAGTCAGTATCAAGTATGAAAAACAAGCACCACTTGACTCCAACCACTTCTCCTTGCACTGCAGTTATAATTGTAATTTATATTCAGCTTTATAAAAGTACCAGGTAACATGCTGAAAGTAGCAATCTCTGTGATACCCCCAGTTGTAAAAATGCTTCGTATCAAAAAAAGAACTGCTGCCTGCCAACAATTATCTACTTGGTTCGTGGGGAAAACATGATCAAAGTAAAAAATGAACAGCAAACAAAAAAAACAGCTCAAGATATATTTCTTAAAGGATTACTGCACAGGTTATGGACCACACATGATTGAGTGGCATTTTGTTTAGTTTGCGGATAAAGCTTGCAAAGATGACTGCAACAAATGTAATGAGCTTCTGAAAATACTGTAATCCTGTCCTTTATTACAAATACTGTCATATCCATTCCAATACCTAAGGCTTATGCGTTATCTAGTTATGTAAATGTTCTCTGCATGGCAACAACAAAAAGGCTTTCAATGTTGGTAATTCTTTAATAGTATGCTTATTAAAGCTTACTTGCATCTTACAATCTCAGACAAGCTTACCTGATGGTCATTAAAGCATTGTTACTTAAATACAGAGCAACAGGCAATGCAACAACATGCATTTTCTGAATAATAAGAAGCATAAATCAACAGTATAAAAATATGACAGAAGACCAGAACATTCTGCAAAATCAAGGACAGATAAAAAGCCACTCTAGTACTTGTGTCTGCCTTGGATGGGGTGATACTCTGCATACCTACACTGCATAACTGCTCCTTGCCTTACTTGGACACATCCAGAGTCACTACTTAGGGGAGTGGGGTACAACAAGTATGTCACAATTTGAAATGTTTCTGGCTGATGGTGATGGCCCCTGACACATTTGTCATATCTCTCAGCCTCAGAGCAAGAAATCTGGACAAAGCCATAAATAGAAGTGGGACAAAGCCCCAAGAATAAGGACAATTTTAAAATATTGCTCTTATAAACTTAGAAAGATAATAGAATAGTAGGTCTTGTATTGGTATGAATTTTCTGACGGGTTAATGATGTGCCACTAATTTGCCAGAAAACCACAATTTTATGAAAAGCGGACCAGAAATGTGATGCAAAAATATAAAATAGCCACACAATACAGCAGGGAACCTGGCAAAGAAGGGACACTTTTTAAATATGAGTACTGTTAAGCTGAGCAGCTGACAAAATAAGAGAATATACGTGAATTTCTGAAATAAAAGTAATCTGTAACTCTGATCATTACAGTTATTTATTAATTGTAAACCTGCCATGTTTTTTTTCCAAAATTATCATTTTGCGGAGGAATTATTTGGGGGGGGGGCAACATTTTGAGCCAAAATCTGGGGCAGTTGAGAGGTTTGGATATACCTAATTCTATAAAGCAATTTATTTTGCGTATCTCTCAACCTCTTAATGTAGGAAATCTGGACAAGGCCAAATATATTGGGGGACATACAAACAGTACTAAAAATTGTTCTTGTTTAAACTTAGACAATCAATAGAATAACAGGTCTTGCTTTAGCATGCATTTTTCTGAAGGGTATGAAGTCTGAAACTCAATGTCTGTCATTACTTACTAACTTCATTCCTAAATGATTTGCCAGAAAACCACAAATTTTATGAGGAACAAACTCAAACCAAAAATATAAAGCAAAAATCTATATATTTTGCAAAAATCTGGACAGTTGAGAGGTATAGTTCAGCCGGGGCTATCTTTGAGTTTGACCCCCTTCCTCCCTCACAGAATCATGGTTGAATGGAGCCTCCCCCCTGCAGCTTTCCAATGTCCCATTACTTGCCTTGTTCACCCCAATTACCATAAACACTGTAATATGCGTGCTGCTTTACTTCTACGATGGTTTGGATTTCATTTAAAAGTTTTATTTTACATTTTACAACACAAACACTAATAGACATCTGCTAAACAAAGCCGTGCAGTCTCACAATGAAAACAGACTTAGCATTAAAACCTCTCTGCCCTTGAAACTTACATTCATTGGAACAGCATTGAAACCCACATTCAAAGAAAATACATCTGGCCAGAGGCAGATAAAGATTAACTTTGGGCTGTTTTCAAATCGTAGGCCCCTTGCACACGAAACACGTGTTTTTGATAAACCTTCCTGATTGTATTAAATTATATTCCTTGTATAATACAGTACAGCACAGTTGGTAGACAGCATTTTAAATGTATTGTTTTGAACATTTTTCCAGTAAACAATGAAACAAAATGCATGCGCCAGTAATGACAAAACTGCCCAATTCAGAACATTTCCATCATAAAAGTCTACTCAAACTTCTGCAGTCCACCAGTATCAAGTAAATATGCACACTCTCTACAGAAGTAAAGTCATCTAAATAATTCCACATTAAAGAGATCTGTAACTAATGAAGAGGTTGCTGATGACAAACAACTATATTTCATTGTTTCATCTACAAATAAAGTGTCTGTTGCCCTTGAGGAATAAATTGCCTATGTTACATGAAAAAATGATAAGCTAGTAATATTGCAATAGGGAATGGATGGCAAACTGGTAACAGGTTCATAGGTATTAGGTATCTCCACCAAAGAGGACATTCTCAGGACTCCAGAATCCACCCCCTTTAAAAGTACAACACAGTACAGTATCAGCAATGCCTCTACATACCGTGGGAGTAGAACCCATAGCCTTCTGCATCAAAAGCAAGTATTCAACCTGTTATGCTATCAACAGTGCATGAATACTCAGCATAAGCAGCACTAAACTTCTCTTTCCCTGAAGATCTCAGCTCTGTGTAAAATCTACTCGACACTCAACTGTATCTCTCAACTTTGCAGCACAAGAAATCTGGAAAAACCCAAAATGTGTTCGGAGGGGGGGGGGGGCAAAAGCCCAAAAACCAGGGAGACATTTTAAACATTGCTTGTATAATCTTGGAAAGTTGCTAGAATAAAATGTGTTACCACCATGCATTTCACTGCCAAGTCTTGAACCCAGGACCCTATCCACTACAGTCAGAGCAACATACCACTATGCCAAATCAGCTGTTTCTTGAAAGGCAGAAAGACTGAATCTTAAATGGCTATCATTTAGTGAATTCAGTTCTCACCGTAGCTCTCGACCTCTTAGCACAAAACACCTGGACAAAGCCAATAATCAGGGAATACAGCCCCCAAACAAAGTCAATGAATTCAGTTCTCACAATAACACTCAACCTCTTAGCATAAAACACGTGGACAAAGCCAATAATGGGGGAATACAGCCCCAAAAATAGGGGCAAATTTCAAATATTGATCTTATAAACTTAGAAAATTGTTAGAATAAAAGGTTTTGTGCTACCATCATGTACTTTCTGAAGAATATGAAGTCTGAAATTCAAATGCCTATCATTATTTAGTGAATTCAAAATCCAGAAAACCTCAGATTTTATGAGGAACAGGACAGAACAGAAATATGAGGCAAAAATCTGAATAGTTTTTACAAGTGGTGGTGGTGGGTAGGGAACTCAGGCTCTTGCTACCTGCACCTAAGGTACAGAGTTTGAGCCTGTGGTCATATAACACATTTAGCCACCAGGTATATTTCCTGAGGTTTCTCTCTTGCCACCAGGTATGTTTAACTGGAGCATTACACACACACACACACACACACACCAGTACCTGAGGTCGGAATTGCAGCAGCTTTGTTCTACAAAGTCCCATCTTCCTGCAGCAGCTTCCCACAAGAGCAACATTTGAAATAATGCAAAGTTCCGCGAGAGCAGCTATCCATACATGACTGCAGATTTTGCAGTCCAGTCCCCTTGCAGTCTATGCAGTTGTAAATAGCAATATTTATGGAAGAATTAAATATGCCAAGGTTAGAGGTAGATGAGGCTCAAGGTGTTAGGATATGAGGAAATGAGATAAGAAGGGTGATGTATAACCAATGTACAGGATATGAGGAAATGAGATAAAAAGGGTGATGTATAACCAATGTACAGGAAAGTCTGCAGGAATAGATGATATTCCTGTAGAAGTTTGGAAGCTAGGAGGGTAAAAAGTGATAAAGATCTGGAAGGTGGCGTTTAACAGTATTTTAAGAGGAGGTGAAGCAGAAACATCCTGGAAGAAAACTATGATGGCTGTAATACCTATATTTGGTAAAAATCCATCTGATCCAGATACATATAGGCCTTTTTCAGTTCTAAAAAAATATTGTAATATGTCTGTAATGGCTAAAAGAATGGCAAAGGTGTTGGCAAAATTAATAGCTATGGATAGGTGTGGTTTTAGGAAGGGAAGGCAGACATTTGACAACATTAATAGAACAACAATTTAGTGGGAAGCTCAGTATAAGAAAACACCACTATTGTTGGTGAGTTTGGATGCAGAGAAAGCATTCAAGAGAGCAAGTTGGGATTTTTATGAGTAGGGCCGTGGAACCATTTGCATTCCCTGACATGATAATGTTAATTAGGAGGATATATGAGGAATCATAGTCAAAAATTAAAGTGGGTGGGTCCCTTTCTACTAAACCAGGAACCAAACAGGGCAGGAAACACAAAAGCTCAAAAAGCAATTCAGCTTGCTTGCTTCCCAGAACACACAATTTATGTGGCTTTGATGATTATTTTTTGTTTGGTGGCAGCCACAAGCTTGAAGCTTTTTTATTGTACTGTGATTGTGAGGAGCAAACAGTTATTTGGCACCTGTTTGGACAGCTTTTAAGGAGGGTGGCATTTTTTGTTCTGGGCAGCAAGCCAGTTTGCTTTTTGTACTTTTGTGTTTCCTTTCTGTTTTCTGTCTGAATAGAGGAACTAGGCAGGGGTGTCTTCTTTCCCCTTTGTTACATTTAGAACCATTGGCAAAGAAAATAAGGGACTCATTAATTTGAGGTTATAATTGGTATGGTAATCAAGAAAAGTATGCAGATTGTATTTTGTACCTGATAAAACCAGAAAGGAAATCTGTGTTGTGGAACATTTTGAGATGATTTAAAGTCTTTTTGGGATATAAAATGAATAAAGCTAAAATAAAGGCTATATCTGTAAACCATGTACCCACACACAAATTGGTTCAGCAATACCCATATCTATGGAGACCTGTGCAATAGGTTCATAGGTATTTACTAGACTAACGACCACAAGGCCCTTTTTAAGCCTAGCCTTGCATCCCAAATATCTGACAAGTTCTGATACGCTTGATAAGTGTAAGCATTTCCCTGTGAGATGAGTCATTTACAAGTTACCCATGTCCATTAGAGACATGGGTACAAAACCAGGGATGAATTTCTGGTCTTCCATCCGGTTGTCCAAGTTGTGCTTAAATTGGGTTAGGGAGGAATTCTGCTTCACATGGATGGGGAGGCCTCTTCCATAGATGGGGTAATCTCTGGGATACATACCTATTTCTCCAGCAGGTCCTATTTATGTCACAGGCAAGTTTAAGTCTTTAGAACGGGTAAGTCTGGTGCTGTTTGTTTTGTGGATATGCAGGAGGTTCATCAGAGTCGGATTTGGCAATGCCCTGTATGCCAGGCATAGATCTCTCCTCAAAAGCCTGTAGGAAACAATACAGGGATAGGGCCTTGAGGCCTGTATTATTACCTGTATTCTTTTCGTGAGGAACCCCTGTGGACATTCCAGTTGGCTGTGCCTGATTAGGTACATACCAAAGGGGACATTGTACTCAATGATAGGTCTGATGAATGCCAAATACAGTGGAACAATGGCTTCCTTTGACGTAGATGCCATACCTTTGTTTATAAGTTGCTCAACATAGAATGATTTCCATACCACTGTAGACATGTGATGATCAAAGGCTAGATTACTGTCTGTGTGTGTCCCTATGTCCCTGACTACTGGGTCAGCTCTAAGGGGTGTGTTGTCAATATGATAGTTACCAGGGATGGATGACTTCCCAAAGGTACTATTATGTATTTCTTGGCATTTAGTTTTAGTCCATGGCTCTGACACCAGTTGTTGGTCTTTGTCAGCCCCTCCTGGAGAACATTTTTGTCAGTGTGAGATTTAATGACTGCTCCTAAATTGCAATCATCTGCAAATTTAGTCATCCAGCGACCACTGACATTGGCCTTGACTTTTGAGACGTAAATGCCAAAAAGGAGCGGTCCAAGGACTGATCCCTGAGGGACTCCACTTGTGACTGGCCTTTTTGTAGAAGTGGACTCCCCAATTCTAACTTCCTGGGTACTGTCTGTGAGCCAATTGGGCTATCCACCGGGTGACATACAGGTTTGTACCTAACCTCTTGAGTTTGTCAACAATAAGCGAGTGGAGTATTCTGTCATATGCCTTGGCCAGGTCAAGGTAGGCAGTGTTAACAATTTAGCCCTCATCCATTGCTTTGGTAACCTTCTCAAAGAAGTCCACCAGGTTGAGTAAGCATGATCTGCCCTTGACAAAACCGAACTGGGTGGCCCAGTGTCTGGAGGTTTACTATATCTCTAGTGATCATCTCCAAGGGTCTGTAGTTTCTAGAGTGAAAATGTTTTAGTCCCTTTAGTTTTAAACAGAGGTCAGGTATTTTTTTGTCAACCATTGGAGAAGTTGTGGATAGCAGTTAATGAGAGGTGAAGGATTTTATGTGGGAAAGTTATAGGGCAAGAGTCAAGTGGAATAAGGTGACCCTTCTAGTAGAGCAAGGTGGATAGCGATAACCTGAATTGAAAGGATATTTTAGAGCTACACAATTAAAGCTCCTACATGCAGCACAAGCAGAAAGCTGTAATTCAATGTGGAAAGTGATGAAGAAACAGTGGGGGGAGCTTGAGAAATAAGGAGAGTGTGGAGTTTTGGATGCATATCCTTAAGGAGAATAGCAATAATCATACAGAATATTATATTTGTAAAGTAGCAAAAAGTATTCTAAGAACTAAGCAAACACAGAAATGGGGAAACAAAATTCTGCTGATAGGATGACTGCAGTTAGGGATACAGAGAATAGGCATGAGGAGAAAATAATTTATTGGAGAAAACTGGCCAAGGATCCAAGATAATGGGAGCAAATAGAATGAGAAGAGGCCAATAATACATTTGGACTGTAGGCTAGAGACTGCCTTCCCTGTCAAGGATTATATCAGAGTACAGGCAATGAGAAAGGGATAGGGGAATCCTGAGTGAAAGACCAGAAGTTGAGTTTTTAGCTGAATCTAGAGCAGAAGCTTTTAAAAATGGATAATTAGTGGGGGTAAAATATTGCATGATAACTGTAGGAATTAGTCAGTTGAGGTTAGAAAAGTTTGGGAAGCTTAAGAAGAGAGATTGGATAAGCAATTCACAAAGAAACAATGGGAGGTATATGTATGGCTCCAAAATATGAACAAAGTGTAGAAAATTTAAAGTTTTTGCTTGGAAGTGTTTGCATAGATATGTTTATACCCCAAATACTCCAAGTGGACTCTAAAGAATTTTCCCTCAGGTAGATTGCAAATGTTGGAGGTATGATGGGGAGGAAAGAGGTGATTGGGAACATATTTTCTAGGAGTGTATTAAGTAGTCAGGCTTTAAAATTCCATACAGACTAGTCTATCAGATATAATAGATGAGCAGATTAATGTAACTAAAATTTTTTTGAGCTGTAATTGCCTAGACTTAGACCTTGCTAAATTAAATTCTGCTGGCTTTCTGTGACGTCCCCTCTCTGGGCCAGTAATCAAAGAGCATGAATCCTTACAACTGACACTGTAGACGGATGTCCATTTGGAACAAAAATTGATACACACAGTATTTCCAGATGCAGCTGTCTGCACCAAACACAATTTCCCCTAAGAGCACACAGGAACCACACTCACTCTGAGATCTGGGTTTCTCTCTGTCTCACTCCACATCCCCAGTAAGACTCCTCCACTAGCACAGCTGTAGAATTGAGACCTTAGCCAAGTCCTCCCCTACTCTCTCTGTGAAACAAGTGCTTCGTGTCCCTGTTCCACGCAACTGATGCACACAGATACACACACACACACACACACACACACACACACACGAAAGGCTGGCACAGATTTACTAGCTGTATAGCCCTCTTTTCCCTGACTATAAGGTAGTTACTGCTACCAGGCACCACAAAGCCAGCTACGCTAAGGCTCTTGTAAGGGTACCCAATTATACTGAGTGAAATTAATATGAATTCCAGTGGTAGTGTTTTACCAATGTAGTAAGGCTTTCAGAAGTGGTCACAGAGTCACCAAATAGATACAAGTACTCTCAAAGATTAAAATGTTCTATGAAGGACCAGCCTCAGTGAAAAGTTTAAATATATTTAGTAATAAATAATAAAAGAACATGAAAATATGAAATATCTGTTTACAGTAAACACCAGAATTTCAGTCACAGGAAATATTAAAATAACACAGATGAATAAATTCACACAGATACAGAAAAACAGTACTTGACTAATCTTACTGTATTTTCCTGAATGATCTAAAGAATTACTGTTCCCTGGTTACATACTAGAGCAAGGCAAGATGAAGTAGGTGAGTAGTCTTCTTTGTCAGTTTCCAAAAAGTGTGCTCTGAGACTTCTCTCTCATCTGGTATTAAAACATCATGTTTGTCCTAGATTACAAAATGACATCACATACATCTGGTTATCTCATTTATGGTACCTCCATTGCTGGAAACTGGACTGGAATTTAGCAGCTGTGTTACCATACACGCACAGTTTTGCTGAGACAGGTTATACCATCTGGAAGCTATAAAACCATAAAATACTTTGCGTACAGGACCTAATAAACCATTCTCTGGCACAGACATTTAGTCTATGGCTGCAATCAAAATTGTTAGATACAATCTTTATGGCCTAAATTAAGTAATTTAATTTCTTACCATTTTTCAAATTAGATTTACCTCTTTTCTCCTAGTATCCTCTGTTAAAACATATACATTTAGTCAGTTACAGTACAGTCAGGACCAACTATTGATAACATTTTTCACACAAGCATCTGTACAAATCAGTTTAATATAGCAATGACATATATGCCAGCACAGCTAGCTGGAATTTTGTAAAGAATTGTTACATATCCACTGCCCTGCTTCTCCTGGCATAACTGGCAGTACCTCACATCATCGCAGCTTCCAAAAAAAGGAATCACTTTTGTGTCTTTCAGCTTTTCCCGGTTAGGGGTCGCCACACCGGAACTCCAGTCCGCTAATGATTGGCAGTTGATTTTTACGTATCGGCTTGCCAGGCCTGACGCACAACCTTTAACGAAAATATGCCCATTCACGCATGTCTCCACGCAGAAGACGCTCTAGCTGAGAATCGAACCGGACAGTGTCTTACTGTGAGGCGACAACGCTACCACAGCACCACCACCAAAGTCTAGATGAACCATATTTGAAGTAGTGAATGTAGTAACAGAAATAAAAGAACTGAATGTGGCATTTTTAGAAAAGGTTAGGAACAGATTACATCAAAAAATGGGATCTGTGGGAACAATAAATGCAGAATAATGTTTTGGAGGAGGAATGAAGTTTAAGGGAGGGCAGGAATTGAGTGAGCTTTGTAATGCTGTGTTGACCGTGACTGTACAGAAAGTTGTATGTGAAGTATAATGTTTGTTACTGAGACTATGCCAATGTGGTTTCTCATTTATATAGCTCTATGATTGATTGCCTGTGTCATAAATGATAATTCAGTAAAGATGATTTAAAAAGTGTTTACTTCATTATGTGAAGGCGTGCAAGTCTATTTTTGAAAAGTTTTCTTTTTGGGGCCACCCTTCAAGAGACCCTTTTCCTCAGTGGAATCTTAATTTTGTGTTATAGACTCTGTTTCATTCCCTACAGCTGGCTACCAGAACATAACTAAAATATGTGCCATGGAACACAAGCTTCTTAGTGGCAGATCAGTTTCTGAGCTACAAGCCATGTTTAATTGTTGGTAAAGTCAAGGTCTGTCTAAGAACTAACCAGCCATTGTACCAAAAGTGACTTTAGACCTGATCTTTGACTAGTTTGTAATGTACCAGTGCTCTTCCCTGACTTTTCAACAAAGTCGAATATAAACTGCATTGTTTAGGTATACACAATATGCATAGAACATCATGATTCTACATGTACTGAACAAAACGTTTACAGAAAGTCTGTTTAGTTATTTATTTCCTTTGCTACAACCACACTAGGCCAAGTGTCCATGGTCACACTGTATAGGTGGCCATTGGATTGTATCCTTTTCTGAAAGGACTCTTATCATTGAGACTGACTACACCTGTCAAACCAAAGGCTCACTTTGTGCTTGTTAGCCTGGTGGCTGGGCTATTCCAAGGATCCTTTTTCAATGACCTGGGTGCTTAACTACAAAAATAAATTTGTATATATAATACAAAGCACATGAAATACATTGAAGCATAAAGCCAAAAGCACTTAAAACTGAGTATATATAAGCATCTCAAATGGAAAATAAACTTGCAGTTGCAAAAGCACTGATAATAGAGATAAGTTATACATCCAAATTCCAACAGAAAGAACACTTACATGTAAGTGTTCTTTCTAGCTTGTTGTATACAATATTCTATTGAATTTCAAACGTCATATTAACTGAACAAATCTTTGTAGCAGACTTGAGACATTCTGGTACTGGGTCAAGACTATAATAGAAAGACAAAAGATTCCTGGGTACTGTTAGTAAGAACTGAAAGAAGGCACAAGAACTGTAGAAAAAGAGGATTCAGATACTGGTGCTAGTGCAAGCATTAAAAACAAGTCTCTGGAGCTCTGGGCTGAGAACAATTAGTATCACCAAAACCCTGCAAACTGCTGTAAATTCTTAACAGAACTTGATTGCTGTAGTGCTTCTAATATACAGGAGGACAGAAACTGAAGAAAAAGAAATATCTACCGTGAAACAGAGATATAAGAAAGGCAGTTTCTAATGGCAGGTGTTGGAGAAACATTCCTCAGTCACCCTAGAGAGAGAGATTTTTGTTCCCTTCTGCTTCATTCTTTCCAGCTACTTGAGAGCCCTTGTTGTTGTCTCTCACCCAATCTACCAGCCTGTCCTGCTGCTCCCGGACTAACTCTGTTCTTAATGCTGGGGTCGGAACAGAACCTAAGGGCATCCTGAAGGATCATGCCATTGACTGCTTCAACCTGGACATTTTTTTGACTTAGCCCTTGGTATGTCTCCTATCCTCCATGTTCGCCTTTGACATCCCCTCTGTGGACCATGCTTCTATGTAGAGAGTGACTACACAACTGATTCCACACACCACCCCCCCCCCTCCAGATGGGAACTTCCATGCCTTCCTGACAGTCCTTCAGTCACCTGAGCTTAGTAATCAAGCCCAGCTTCCCTGGGCCTTACCTGTAGAAAAAGACTGGCCAGATGCTTAGACTTTCAAGAAAAATTGCTCCCTTTTGCATTATAGAGAAAGAAATTACAGAAGACTGTAGGAAGTAGATGGTAGTTTAACTAGGCATTCAGAACAAGGACAAGTCACAAAGACGCAACTTAAGTTTTACATCAGTGTTAGAGCTGTAGATTGTAAATCCATTATATCCAATCCGACTGTAAATCCATTATAAGAAAATGCCATAGATTTTCCAGTGCTGATATTAAAATAAAAACAGCAAATGCCTGCACATTGATCAACACCGTAACGTCAGCTGTCCCATTGTGAAAACAGAAACTGAGAAAAAGGAGCGCCATTAAAACTGGGTAAAATTTAGTTACTGGCTAGGATATACACAGTCTGGATGCGAGCAGAGAAGAAATTTAGAAATCCTGAAAGAAAATCAACCATAAAAGGTAAAGAGAAAATACTATTTGGGAAGGATTCTGCAGCCTTTCAGCAAAAAGAACGTCAGGCTTCAGCTTTGGTTGAAGAAATGGCTTCCAGTAATTTAGAGGAAAAATAAATAAATCAAATGTACTCAGATGTGACCAAAATAAATTGAACAATGAAGAACTATATTAACTCAAAAAAACAAAAGTTTTGAAGAAAATCGAAGAAACTTTAGCTGATCAGATGAATTGATAAAACTGCAAAACTCAGATTGAAATGAAGAAAAGGCTGGCTAAGTATGAGGCTTCTCATCAGGAACTGTCCAAAAGTAGTAGTTAGAAGGCATAGTGTTCAGAGCAAATCTGAGATTTTCTGCTGCACCAGAAACACTGAAAAGACACTGTTCATTTTATGAAAGCACAGATAAGCAACTGTACTGATGTTCCTCTGCAGGATTTGTTAATTGAAAGGGCACATTGAGAGAGTGCCCAAACCAGACCATGAGAAAGCAGTAAAGACCTGCATTAGTATATTGTACCAGCAGAAAGACTTAATCCTGACAAAACTGTGGCAGAAGGGCAAAGTATTAAGAATTGGAGATAGCCATGTGTTTTTAGAAAGTGAGTATTCACTGCATACTAGACAGAAGCATATTTATTCCAGCAATCAGGGACTGTCAAGAGGCAGGTGTTAGATTCAACATGCCATATCCAGCTGTCTTCAAAGTTTATTTTTCCTTCTGGATTGGTCATGTTTTGATGCAGAGTGGTCTGAGGAGGAAATACAAAAGTTTATCCAACAAAAAGTAAGCCAGCAAGCAGACAGACTCCCATTTTTCATTCTTTTAACAGTAGGGTTCCTAGAGAGATTTTTTTTAATAAACCCTTTTCCAATGTTCCAAAAGAAAATGCTTGAAAGAACGAAAGAAAAAAGCAGAGGAGTTGTGTAGAGGAATGAGTACCTTGGACTTGAACCAGGGTCTGCTGTTGGGAGATGGACATAAACTGGAAGAAAATAAGCAACACTGAAGTTGGTGAATAGATGGGAGACTAAAGCCTCAATCAAATTTGTGAAATGCAGAATGTTGCTTTCCAAGGAAAAGTGACTGAAAAGACTGGGATTTTGTTGGCTTTGTTAAACTTGGGTGGACTTTAAACCATATACTGCTACTTTGCCATTTATATCTATAAATTCACTAAAAGAGGGCACAAAACAATTTTTGTTCTTATTAGTATTTGTATAAAATATTTCATGATACAAACTGCATGTTATATTTAGTAAATCAGTTTTATCTAGTGTGTATCTGGGTGTTTTAAATGTGGGGAGGTCTTTTCAGTGACTGTTGTATGTGTTAAAGATATGAAAGTAAACACATACTTTTTTGTTTGCAAGCAGTGTAATCTTTATAGTATAAAGAGAATAAAGGCTGGACAAAAGTAAGTTTAATGTTAATATGTTGTGATTTTGGGCTGCTGTGATGGAATGTAAAAGTGCATTGATGGTGTTATATGTAAAATTACGATATTTCTCTAATATTTACAAGCTGAATGTCTAGGTTAATGCCTTTGATTTAAGCTATAAACAGTTTGGCTTTAAAAGTAAGACAAAATGGTGAAAGCCATGAAAAATGTTAAGGTTGTTACAGATGTAAAGATATTATTTTTTTCTATTAGCAAGCATTTAGTGGGGTCAAGATGTCTGCAGGGAGCAGAGTGAAATTTACAGAGATTAATTACTGAGGTTTTTTTTTTTTTTCATGGAGACCAGCTTGTCTGCAGGTGCAAGATATAATCTTGATAGTTTTGAGCATTCTTTGCTGAGGGAAATGCACAATTTAAATGTACAATGGCAAGTATTTCAGTGAAAAATAGTTTGAAATTTTGGAAAGGGAATAAGAGCCATTTCCCAGCAGCCTTAACACTTTAATGTATTTAATAGAACAGGGTGTAATTTAATCTTAAAAGACTGACAGTACAATTTTTCTTTGTGCTAAAAGTTAAGTTAAAAGTTTTTATTTATTTTTTCTGAAAGTGTTCAAGCTGTACAACTGGGAGGGAGTAAAAGATAAGAACAGAGCAAACGGTGTAAATGGGAACACCGTCTATAACATGGGCATTATCATGGGTAACGTTTAAGTTGCATAATGACTCTGGGTGCATCTGTTGCTATGGGGCAGTTGTCCCTATCTGGAGGGCTAAACATTTTTGAAGATAGGTATAGTTTGTGTTCTAAGTTATTAGGGAATGGGGGCATTTTAAAAATGCATTTTTTTTGTTGTTCTTTTATTAAAAAGTCTTAAAATGTGATATATGGTCAAATGGTGGAGATGAGAAGAAACTACAAATTGCAGCCTGCTATACATTAGTATGTGCAAGTAACACACAAGTTGGAATAAGAAAGCTGTCGTGCATAATAGGTGGGAACATTTTTTTGTCATAATAGCTACAACTATCTATTGCCTTGGAATGTGAATGGCTCTACACTTCTAGACAAAAAGGAAATTGTATCGAATTATGTTAAGAAATACAGAGTGTGAATAATGCTGCAGGAGACACGTTTGGAAAGAAATGATCGTATGACTTTGACAGAGTATTTCAGGATGAATATTCAGTGAATATCACTGACCAAGAAAAAGAGGAGTTTTTGTTTCTTTCGGCTTTTCCCGGTTAGGGGTCGCCACAGCGGAACTCCGGTCCGCTAATGATTGGCAGTAGATTTTGATGTACTGGCTTGCCGGGCCTAACGCACAGCCTTCAACGAAGGAATGCCCATTCATGCATGTCACCACACAGAAGACGCTCTAACTGAGAATCGAACGGGCAACGTCTAACTGTGAGGCGACAACGCTACCGCAGCACCACCACCACAGTATGAAAAGAGGAGTAATTATATTAATTGCTAGAGGGTCCCCAATAGTGGTAGAAGAGTTAACTAAGACAATATTGGTAGATTTGTGGTAGTAAGGGGCTGCTGTCAATGGAGGCAGATTATGCTAGCATGCATTTATATTCCACCTAAAGCTGCTGTTATGCAGCTTATGAAATTTTTTGAGAGAAGTAACTTTCAGCAGGGTATATTACAGTGAAGTTGTATTGGGGGAACCTAGAAAGGAAAGTATAACAAAAGAGGGTAGGTATCTAAAGAAACCGCTAACAGTTAAGATAGTAGGGGATGAGATAAAAACAGTGATGTACGATTAATCTTCAGGAAAGTTTCTAGGAACAGTTAGTATTTCTGTGGAAGGTAGAAGGAAGAAAGAGATAAAGATCTGGAAGATTTAGTTTAACATCATTTTAAAAGGAGGGAAGCGTCAACATCTTGGAAGAAAGCTGTACTGGCTGTATTTCCTAAGGATGGTAAAGACTCAGACCCAGCTTCATATGGACCCATTTCAGTTTTAAGTCTTGATTATTAAGCATTTGTAGTAGCTAAAAGAATGCCAGAGGTTTTTCAAAAATTGATAGATATGGATCATTGTGGTTTTGTTTAGGGCAGGCAAGTATTTGACAGCATTAGTAAGATGATGATCCATAGAGGAGGAACATAAGAAAATTGTTGTAGGTGAATCTTGGTACAGACAAAGCATTTGAGAGTAAGCTGGGATTTTGAGTAGGACATTGAAAACATTTGCATTCCCAGATGCAATAATAAAGTTAATTAGGAGGATATATGAAGGATCAGAGACTAGAATAACAGTGGGTGGGTTCCTCTCAGCTAAGTTTTGTTTGAACTGAGGTACCAGGCATAGTGTCCTCTTTCCCCTTTATTTGCTTTATATTTAGAGCCATTGGTAAAGAAAATAAAGACTCAGAAGTGGAAGGATGTAATTGGTATGGTAATTTTAAAAAGTTGGCTTTATTTGCATATGATAGTATTTTGTACTTGGTAAATCCAGAAAAGGAGATCTCAGTGTTGTGGAACATTTTGAGACAGTTTCAAGCCTTTTTGTTAAATAAAATTAATGAAGGTAAAACAAAGTCTATAGCTATAAATTATGTACCCACACACAAATTGGTTTGCGATACCCATATTTATTGGGACACAGTAAGATGAAATATTTAGCAATATGGAAAAAAAAAGGCTTCTGTTATGGTAGCTAAAGATATGTTGGAAGAGATTAAACAAAAGATAAGACAAAACTTGAAAAACTGGAAGCTTTTCTTTATGGGTAGCAAGCACTAAATGTTTTTAGTCCCTTTAATTTTATATATTGGGTCAAGTATATTTTTAATCAACCAGAGAAATTGTGGGCATTAATAGAGCTGAAGGCATATATCAGGGAGGGGAAGAAAGCATGTTTTAGATCAAATTCAGTATTAAAAATGCTTAGCGGTCAAATTAGCTTTAGCTAAAAATGTTAATAAATTTGGTGTCTGTAAATCTGTAAAAAGTGTGTTAGATAATTTTAATAGATCCACATATATATGGGTTAGGTGTACTTAATTCTGGAACACCTAAATGTCAGCTTTGCTAGCACTGACACCAAAAAATCGTGGAATAAAAAAGACACATGGTACTGAGCATGCTTTTCCCCTCCCTATCCCTTGCTAATTATGCTTTTCCCCTCCCTATCCCCTGCTAATTATATCTTCCAACTCCTGGATTGCACAGTACCGAGGATAGTGAATATTCCCCAACCCCAGTATTATAACAATTGCTTACAAGTGTCGATCAGCTGTTTTATTGACCCAAATGTGTCGACAAAACAGCTGTTGACTATAAAGGTTCATAGGCACTTACTAGGCCATTGATCTGTAAGGATCTTTAAAAGCCTAGCAATACATTTTTGTAGATCAGAATGCAAGTGAAGAGTGCTGTATCTTTAAGAAGCATGTCAAGGCTGTACGTGCATATATAAATTCCAGACACAGACACGTGCAATCCCTAATGCCAGTTTGTAAGATCAGCCAGAGTTTGAGCATGCATGATCGCAGTTTAGTTTGTATGCAAGTTACTTAAGTTAAAGTTAGTAAATTTCAATAGTGATGCTTGTATAAAATAAAGCTGCTTGAACAGAACCCATGAAGACTCTTCTACTGTGTCCAAAGTAGGAGAACGACATGGTGTCAGAACTGAGATTGAAGAGATTAAAATCCAGAACCATGAGATGCAGAGATGACAGTGCAGGTAAAGCTAAGAGAAACAAGCACAAAATGAGAGGAATCAATGGTAATGAGAAGTAGCACAAACTTTTAGTTATGTACTTACCATAACGATAGATGTATGGGATCCATCTTGCCTACATTCTTGACAGATGGGCTCGGAGCCGAGAATCGGCTCCGACTCTGCCTATACTAAAGCACGAAGTCTCTTATTGGCTGGGCCAACCCCCTATCCCAGGATGCACCACGCCCAACCCCCCAGATCTTGTTTGCCCCACAAAGAACTCATCCACAAGCACCAAACCAACCAGAAAAACAAAGGCAGGAGAGGACAAATAATACTTCCTGGAAACCTCGACAACAGAGTTTCCTCCAGATCCAATAGGTAGGGGGAAGGAGGGCGGGTATGTAAGAATGTAGGCGAGATGGATCCCATACATCTATCGTTATGGTAAGTACATAACTAAAAGATGTAGTGAGATCCTATCTCGCCTACATTCTTGACAGATGGGACAGCATCCCAAGCACCTTTATCCTGGGAGGCTCACTGGAAGACACTCCTGAGCGTTGTGGAACCAAAGGACGCCCGATCCTTGGACGCCACATCTAATTTGTAATGAGAAATAAAGGTATGTGGAGAAGCCCAAGTGGCTGCCGCACATATTTCATCCACAGACAGTCTGGCGTGGAAGGCCACTGAAGTTGCCCTGGCCCTAGTAGAATGAGCTCTAACTGGAAATTTAAGGTCCCTCCCCGTTGATGTATAAATAAATGAAATAGAATCCCTGATCCATCTGGCAATAGTGGACTTAGTTACTCCTTTGCCAATTCTGTTGTCTGCAAAGGCCACAAACAACTGGTCTGACTTCATGTGCTGTTGTGTCCTGTCTAGGTAAAACCTCAGTTGTCTATGCACATCCAACTGATGAAGTCTGTATTCTGCTTCGCTGGAAAAATTTGGAAAGAAAACTGGTAGCTCTATAGACTTTTGCAGACAAAGAGCAGAAGAAACCTTAGGAAGGAATGACGGGTTCAACCGTAGAGAGACTTTATCCTTATGAAAGATCAGATAAGGAGCTTTGACAGAGAGTGCTTGAATCTCTGAAACCCTTCTGACTGATGTAATAGCTACCTAGAAGGCGGTCTTCCAGGATAAGAACTTTGTCACAAATGGCCGCCGGCTCGAAGGAAGGAGATGTCAAGGCTCCTAGAACCACATTGAGATCCCGTGGCAATACAGGTTGTGACACTGGGGGGCGAAGTAACCAAGCTCCCTTGAAGAAGGCCTTGCACAATTTATGACTCATGAGCGAGGGCTCAAAGGCAACATGGTAGTTAGAAATAGCTGCCAATTGTACTTTGCGTGGAGACAGCGGTACCCTGTTGAAAAAGTGTTGCCAGAAAATCTAGTATTGCTGAAACCGGGGCTGTCAGAGGGTCAAGGTTTTGCCGCTGGGCCCAAACAGCAAACCTCTTCCATTTATTGGAATATAACTCCTTAGTGGAGGCCTTGTGGGAAGAGGACAGGATCTGGACCACCTGCGGCGAGAGGATATGCTGTCTGACTAAGGTCAGAAGTGGAGCAGCCAAGCCGCTAGCTTGAGAGTCCGCAGAGAAGGATGGGGCTGACCCGACTGCAGGGTCAGGAGGTCTGGAATTGGATCCAGAATCCAAGGACCCTCCGCCACATACTTCCGGAGGAAGGGAAACCAAACTTGGCGGGGCCAGTGTGGAGCGATCAGAATCCTGCTGCTTCCCAAGCGGGTCGCCTTCTGAATCACCTTTGGTAGTAGAGGGACCAGAGGGAAGGCATAGAGTAGACCAGAGGGCCAATTGTGGACTAGAGCGTCCCTGGGTGACTCCCCTGGAGGAGGACTCAGGGAGAAGAAGTTGCTGCACTTTGCATTCCAGGGGCTGGCGAAAAGGTCGCAGCAGGAAAGACCCCACTTGGAGAAAATGCGAGCCGCTACTTGGTTGTTTAGGGACCACTGGTGAGGCATCAGAATAACTCTGCTCAGCTTGTCTGCTATCACATTGGACTTCCCTGGAATGTGCGTAGCTACCAGAAACCTCTGGGAAGCAATCGCCCATTGCCACACACTCAAGGCTTCTCTGCAAAGGAGGTAAGACCTGGTTCCTCCCTGTTTGTTTAGGTACCAGACCACTGACATATTGTCTGAGAACCGCGATGGTACCCTTGGGAAGAGAGGTGTGCAGTGCCTGCAACACTAGGAGCACTGCCCTCATTTCCAGCACATTGATATGTAAGTGGATTTCGTGATCCTGCCACGTGCCTTGGACCGTCTTGCCCAGATAATGCCCCTCCACCCTATTTGGGAGGTGTTCGTGGTCACTGTGGCAACAGGAGGGGGGGGCAGAATGACCTCCCTTGGTTCAGGTTGGAAGGGAGGAGCCACCACCAAAGATCCCGCCGGCAGGATTCTGTAAGGAGAATCGGGTGGGATAGCGGCAGTTCTTGGTATGACCACTGGGTAGACAGGGGCCACTGAAGAACTCACATGTGCAGTCTTGCCAGAGGGACTAGAAGAATGGAGGCGGCCATCGATCCTAAAAGCTGGAGAATCATCCTGACTGGGGCTTTCCGTCGGGGCAGCAAGGCTAGTACTTGGTCCTGTAATATCCTTATCCTCTCTGTTGGTAGAAATGCTCGCATCTCTACAGAGTCTATCTCTGCGCCTATAAAGGCAACACGCTGTGAAGGCAGCAATACAGACTTTTCCCAGTTGAATGTGATTCCTAACAAATGACCCAACTGGATGGTGGCACACACGGCTAGAGTGAGGAGATGCCTGGTGGGGGAGGAGAGGAGTCAGTCGTTTAGATATGGAAACACCTGGAATCCCAGATGTCTGGGGTGAGCCGTCACCACTGCCAGACATTTGGTAAACACCCTGGGGGCTGTGGTGAGACCAAAGGGCAGGGCCCGGAACTGAAAGTGACTGGATCCCAGACGGAAGCATAAGTGAATCCTGGACGCTCGGTTTATCTTGATATGATAGTAAGCGTCCTTGAGGTTGATGGAGCACATCCATACTCCTTTTTCCAGCAATGGGAAAATGGACTGTAACGTGACCATCCGGAACATGGACTTTTTTATGAAACGGTTTAGGTGGCTGAGGTCCAGGATGGGTCTCAAGTCCCCTGTTTTTTTGGGCACCAAAAATAACCTTGAGTAAGTTCCTAATCCGGTCTGGTCTGCGGGGACTGGCTGGATGACTCCCTTTTCAATCAGCTTTGCGACCTCTATTGCTGCTTGATCCCGCTGACTGGGTGGCACGTCCAGGATTCTCCTTGAAGGTGGAGGGGGATGGATAAAGGGAATGGTGTAACCTCCGGCAATGATATGGAGCACCCACTGATCCTGGGTGATGGAACCCCAGGCCCTTGGATGCTCCAAAAATCGACCCCCGACTGGCTCCGGAGACGCACAGTCGGACCGTCTCTCAGGGATGCTGGAAGGAGGAACCACAAAAAGATTTGCGGTCTCCTGTGTTGCGGGGGCCTCCACCGCCTCTAGGACGACGTCTTCCAGAATAGTTCCCCCCCTCCTCTGCCATTGTGAGGGGGATCACTTTGATGGGCAGGGAAAGACTTTTGGGACTTTCTGAACCACATCTTTCCTCCCCTCTAAGCCTTGGGATAGGGTCTCGAAGGGAGCGAAAAATGGGCCCCAACGGCAGACAAAGTCTTGCCCTCCTGCTCGCATCTAGTGAGTGTGTCTTTCACCTTGGGTCCAAAAAGAGAAGACCCGTCGAATGGAGCATCTGTGAATGAAGGCTTGAAAGCCTCTGCAAAGTGACAAAAGCGCATCCAGGCTTGCCTCCTAAGGGCTACGCCCAAACTCGCTGCCCTACACACCCCTTTGGCTGCATATGATGTGAGCCTCATGGATGAGTTAATGGATGAAAGGGTAGACAGCTGGGCATTGACAGACTGCGTCAATGCCTCAGGCACTTTACCCGAAAGGGTATCCCCTACCTCCTTAATGAGATACCTTTGGAGCCTCGTAAAATGACACAAATAATTCAGCGACCTCAAGGTAAATGTCGCTGAATTCAGGGTACGCTTCCCGTACCTATCCATGCTCCTGGACTCCTTGTTAGGAGGATGGATAGACGTAGACTCCTCTGCCACATCTTGCTGGTTGGCAGACGCCACCACCATAGCATCTACCGGAACTCCCTTGGTTAGGAATTCTTTACCAGGGGGTGCGGATAAAAATTTGTTGGGGCGAGAGGGAACTGGCTCCACAGAATCAGGATGCTCCCACACCCTTCAACAAATAAGGTGCAGCAATTCATCGAAGGGTGGAGACACCCAAGAGGCAGAGGGCTGTTCTCCGAAGGCCTTGAGGAAGACCGACTCCTCCGCGGAAGGGGTTTTGGCCGGCCAGTCGCCCCTCCGTCTCAAGATCTCCAGGACATCGGAGAATGAGACATCGTCAGAGGATGACTTAGGGGACCCTTTAGCATCATCAAGGTCAGTGTCCGAGGTGACGGACTCATCTGGGGAGTCTATGTGCTTCCTCTTGCACAATTTTTTCTGGGGTGGCTCTTCAGGCAAGGACTCTGAAAGCTCCTCGGAAAAGGGGGGACCACGCATGGAGGAATCCTCAGGCCTCGGAGCTGCGCTTTCCGAAGATAAGGGGGCACCAGGGGCTCTAGTCACCCTGTCCAAGGAAGGAGTCGCAGATTCCGGTGAAGTCACTGGAGAATTGTCCAGTGCGCTCCTCATCGCCTCAAAGGCGGGCCCACCAGAATCTGAAGAAAGGCCCGGCTGCGAGACCATGACCGGCGTCGGGGTCCCCCTAGTAGAGGCACCAAGTGGGAGACTCGGTGCCGAAAGAGGCCCTGACAAATCCCCCTCGGGCTCGGCCTTGGACATCCGAGAGCCAAAACCTCTGGAAGGAACAGAAGGGATTGGAGTTGAAGACGGTGCTGACAGACTAGCAGTGGGTCTCAGAACCGTCTCAGGGGCTTCACCCGACTCTGCGAGCTCCATCTCTGATGACACCAGGGTTGTCGAAGGAGGAAAGGATGGTATCGAAAAGGCTGGCTCTGACCTTGGGGCTGGAGCCGAAAACAATTTGGATGAAACAGGTGACTGAAGGAGCCTCTGGACCACTCTATCTAAATCCGAGTCTGAAAGTCTGGAGGACCTGGAGGAAATGGACTGGGGCCGAGAAACTCTTCTTATCGGCTCCGAGGTAACACTAGGATGTCGACTCCTAATCGGCTCCATAAGAGTCGGAGCCGAGGAGGAGTCGACCAGCACCAAGATGCCCCTCGGCACCGACGGGTCAGGAGCCGACCCTGGAGCCGAAATTTTCACCTGCAGCTCCAAAGCCAATGGAGCCGAGGCAAACTCGGTTTCGAGGTCCCTATCCTGCGGCTCCCAGACCAATGGAGCCAAGGAAGATGACCCTAACATGGATCCTATTTCCTGTGGCTCCGAAGGCAGTGGAGCCTAGGAAGAGGACAAGGATGTGGCTCTTTTCTCTGGTGGCTCCGACGGGCTTGTCGGAGCCGAAGACTTCTTTTTCCTGGGCTTGGAAGAGGGGGAAGAAATAGCCTCCTCAAAGGCAGGTCTTATTAAACCTCTTAAAATCAGCTTATTTTTCCTCTCCTGTAACACACGAGAGGAAAAAGCATGGCAAACACTGCAAGACTCTTGCAATATAGCCCCTAAGCAATACACACAGATGGCATGGCCATCTGTTAAGGACATTTTGTAGCCACATTTAGAACATTTTTTTGAAGCCGGACGGCTTATGTTCTCTTTCCTTAGTAGACATAACCACAATCGACCAAAACACAAGGAAGGGAAGGGGGGGGAGAGCTCTAACTAAAACACTCAAAGAGATAGGGCAAAGGCCCTCTAACTCAAATGGGCCTAGCCCACCAAACAAGAGGAATCACACCACAACCAGAAACAAACAACACAATCAGTCACAAGTTAGAAAAAGCTATTAAAATAGCTGTTTGGTAATGAAATTTTAAAGCTAAAGCAAAAACGACCCTAAAAGATCAAATAAAGAAGGGTACTTAGCCACAGCCAAGTTGAGACCATGTCGTTACTTCAGAAGCAGCAAACGAGATCTGGGGGTTTGGGCGTGGTGCATCCTGGGATAGGGGGTTTGCCCAGCCAATAAGAGACTTTGTGCTTTAGTATAGGCTGAGTCGGAGCCGATTCTCGGCTCCGAGCCCATCTGTCAAGAATGTAGGCGAGATAGGATCTCACTACATCTGTTTATTAGAAGAGACAAAACTGGGCATTACAAGGGCACAAACCACACTTTTGAGCAAGTGGAAGGCACAAAAAGTTTGTTGGCTAAAAGAAATGTTTAAAGTAAAGGTATTTGATGAAACGATTAACAGTAAAGCAAAACAAGCATGTTTAAAGTAAATTGAGTGCATTTTAAGCAAAACTGGGCATGTTTAGAGTAAAATGAGCACAGTAAAAGTACATTGGGCATGAAAAGGGCTTAAGCAAAATAAACATAAGGGCAAAAAGGGCACATTAAGCAAAAATAAAGTAAGGCAACTGCATGTGTTTTGGCAAAGTGCTATGTTTTCGCATAACTATGACTTCATATTGTATCAAGGGCATAACTAAAGTCTGAAGTATTTCAAAGTGCTTACACTGTGTGCTTATTACTGTCAATGTATTTCAAAGAGTTTATGGTGTGCAAAGTACAAATATTTCATGAAATATAGTCAAAGTATAGACCCAACCAAGCAAGCAGCTATTCTTGAGATGTCCACACCAGATAATGTACAAGCTCTACAATGTTTTCTAGGCATGGTCAGCTATTTAGGCAAGTTTGTACCAGACTTCAGTGAGTTGACAGCACCTTTAAGAGAGCTGACGCATAAAAATGTTGCATGGTTATGGCTGGAACAGCAACAGAAAGCATTTGAAGACCTTAAGCAGAAAATTGCCACCCCCACCTACCTTAAGATACTATGATGTGAACATACCAGTTACTCTTTCCTGTAATGCTTCAAAATTTGGTCTTGGCATAGTTATACTTCAAGAGGGCAGACCAGTAGCCTGTGCATCTAGAACACTACCCCAAAATGACATATGCAGTATGCTCAGATTGAGAAGAAGCTTTTGGCAGTAGTGTTTGCATGTTCTAAGTTTCATGATTGTATTTATGGTCGAGCTGTTCAGATTGAAACTGACCACCAACTCTAGTTACTATTCTGAAGAAGCCTATGCATTCTTGTTGATGGAAGATGGCATTATTTTCAAAGGTCCTAAAATTGTGGTTTCTGCTTCCTTACAACAAGAATACATCCAGATTTTGCATCGTGGTCACCAATGATCTACATTTACTAAGAGAAGAGTGAGAGAATTAAGCATTTTGGCCTTCATTA
Organism: Protopterus annectens; assembly: GCF_019279795.1. NCBI lineage: Eukaryota > Metazoa > Chordata > Ceratodontiformes > Protopteridae > Protopterus > Protopterus annectens. Next base: position 187,254,257 of record NC_056728.1, on the reverse strand, counting down.
CCAAAATTCATTGATAAAGTACTTTCTTCTTGTTCATCATGCAATAGTACTAGACCGCATTTGCAAAGAGAACCACTTCAGCTAAGTCCAGTTCCTGAACTACTTTAGTCAACAGTTGCGGCTGATATCGTTGAGTGGAACAGACAACACTACTTGGTTTTGGTAGACTCTTATTCTAATTAGTTTGAGATCGATCTACTACCTAACCTAACATCCACTGCTGTTATTACCAAGTTAAAACATCATTTCTCAGTTCATGGTAGTCCATACAAAGTTCTTTCTGACAATGCTACTCAATTTACTAGCCAGTTGTTTCAGAAATTTGCAAAAGAATGGGACTTTGTACATGTTACTAGTAGTCCTGAATATCCTCAAATGGTCTAGCTGAACGTGCAGTACAGAGTGCAAAGCAGTTATTGTAAGGTCAAAGCGTGACAATACTGATGTGTTCTTAAATTTGCTTAATCTCAGAAACATACCCCATGATGATATTTTTGGCTTACCTGCTTAAAGATAACTTTCCAGGTAAACTAGAACTACGCTACCTACCGATTCAAGTTTATTGAATCCTAAACCTAAGAACAATAAAACCATCAAGCCTCAATTGGTTAAGAAGCATAATATCCAGAAATCTCGTTAAGACAGATCAAGCGGATTACTTTGTCATTGAGGGAAGGAGAGACTGTATGAATCCAGACAACAAAAGGTTTTGATCGAATTGGGCCGATTACAGGCATTTGTGCCAAGGACTCCGAGGGTGTGGAATATAGGAGGAACCGTGCACATCATCTTCCTCTACCAGAATCATCATCACCATCACAACATTTTCTGTGATGCAAACTTTAAATCTAAGAGTGAATGAGACATTGTTTCCACACCAGAATGTGTTCAAAATTCTGATTCCATTCCAGAAAATGTTCCAGACTTTCCACATGTCAAACATTTTGCCGAGACATTGCCAGTTGCTAAATCTAATTGCCAGTTTTATGTCACACGATGTGAACGAGTATCAAAGCCTAGTGTGAAATATGCAGCAACATGAACTTGATTTTGTGTGTGTGTATATGTGTGTGTGTGTGTGTGTGTGTGTGTGTGTGTGTGTATACATACTTAGTATCGTGTAATGTACGACAAAGAACTACCTGTGATTTCTGCATGTTAAATAGACTCGTAGTGTTGTATGATCTATTTCTCAAAGAGGGAGGCTGTAGATCCGAATGCAGGTGAAGAGTGCTGTATCTTTAAGAAGCATGTCAAGGCTGTGTGTGCACGTATACAGTCCAGACGTGCATCCCTAGTGCCATTTTGTAAGAACAGCTAGAGTGAGAGCATGCATAATCGCAGTTGTTAGTTTGTATACAAGTTACTTAAGTTAGTCAGTAAACTTCTTTAGTGATGTGTTTATATAAAATAAAGCTGCTTGAACAGAACCCACGAAGACTCTTCTACTGTGTCCAAAGTAGGAGAGAGAGAATTTCTATAAAGTATATTATTTTATTTGTTTTTTTATTTCCAGTTTGATGACCTGGGAAGTCCGCTGCGCCCAAGGAGCCCTTTTTCAGTTGAGGCCCGGGGAGAAAAGCTTCAGGCTATACAAATTACACTAAGAATACAGAATACAAGTAGTAATACCAAAGCAAATAAAATAGGTGCAAAATACAAATAGAAGCTTATTTACAAAATCAGCAGATACAAGCATATTTACAAATCGAGAAAAAATTACAGTATTCATCAAGGACAGTTAAATGTAATTTGACATTATTAATTTTGAAGCCATATTTGTAAACCTAATGGAAGAAGTAAAAATTTAAAGGTAACAATTTTGAGTAGGTACATTACTGGAGGAGTATTTGTTATTATTAGATTGAAGAAAGTTAGTATAAAGTAGATGAGATGAAGCTTAGTTATGTAGGGCTGGAAAGGATGAGCTAAGTTGGAAGAGTGCAAGTACATTTCCAGAAGAGGTGGGAATGAAGTTGAGTTTTAATGTTTTCCATGTTCTTTTTTTTTTTCTCCAAAACTTTTTATTGATTTCCAAATGTAACAGTTGTAAATACAATTATCTAAATAAATAAAATGTTATAATAAACTATGTACAGAATTTACAAGTGGCCTGAATAAAGTGAGAAACCAATCTGAGAAAATATTTGTTACACATTGAATCTATATCCATTGTTAATGTTTCAATAAGACATAAAATTCCATGTAGATAGTTTTCCATGTTCTTGATATAAATATATATGTATTTATTGACATTTGATTACCATGAAAATCTGACTGGGTAGGAACCCATTTTCAGTGAAGGCCCGGGGAGAAAAGCTCCAAAGTATTGCAAAACATTTTAGAACAATAATTTTGCAATCTTTAAAAATAATTCAAAATACATCTACAATTTAAGTAATTACTCTAAATCAGACATAAAATGAAAACATTGGTTAAGTATAGATACAAGTTATATGACGATTTAATATTTAGATACATTTTTGCCAGTATATATAGAAATTAAAGGTAGGTTGGTATAATACAAACCGGAATTTCAATATGAAGTGTGAGAAAAGCGGGCTTATAGTATATTTAGAGAGAAAGCCAAGGAAGAGAAATTGGTAGAAGTGAGTGATGAAGGGAAAGTAAGGCGGTGTAAGGCATGAACATGTATTTGTTCACATTTAGGGGTATAATTTATCTAGGTGATGAGCAAGAACAGTGCCAACTTTTGACTGGAAAGTCTTTCAGGATGGTTTTGAAGGACAGGATTCATAGATTCATAGGTTAGTACTAGGCTAAGTGCCCTTTCGAGCCATTGTAAGCCTAGCCAATTATCCCTTGTGAGACTCAAACCCTGCACCTTGTGTTTGTAAGGCAAACACCTTAATCATTAGGCCACCCTCCCAACCCCGACTTGGAGGAAGGGTATTGACCTGATACGTACAGGTAAGGAGTTACAGGCCTTGGCAATATGATATGAATACAAACAAGGCCCAGGATATTTGATAGGTTTGTGGACAGAAAGGAGTTTTTGGTCATTGGATCGTAGTAACTGGGAAGATAGCTGTGTAGAATGTTTGGTGCTGAACAAGTAAATGGATGCTGGATAATTTTGTAGGCGGTAAGAAGCTGTGTATGTTAGGTGATGCAGCTATTATAATCAGTTTAGAATTTTTAGTGGTGAGTTCTGAAAGAGGTATTTGCTGCAAATTTAGCGACTTTGTCATAGCATTGTTCAAGTTTTGCTTTTTGTTATGCCTGAAGATTAGGAAGGATTTGAGCACCTTAAAGAAGTGTGGGGAGAAGGTAAGTACTGGTAGGTGTAGTTTTACCTGCATCAGTGAAAAAGGTTTGGGGTCTATAAAACATCCCTAGTTTTTTTCAAGAGTTTTTCTTATGCGATTTTGTATATGTAGGTAAAATTTAAGATTTTCGTGCACTATCAACCCTAATAATTTGATATGAGAAGTGACTTCAGTGGTTGTATTATCAGGAGAAAGGAGTTTTTTTTTTTTTTTGAGTTGAGAGCGAGTTGTTTTACTAAGCCATGTTTCAGTTGTTTTTAAAGCTTCCTAAGTATTTGTTTTTTGGAGGTGGGCCATGCTCTTAGATGTGCAAATGAGTGTGGAGTCACAGCTCATCAGGGAGGCCTGTTTTGTAGATGTGTGGCAGGTGTTGGTGAGAATGATAAACAGGAGGGGACCAAGGAGAGACCTTTGTGGTACACAGTTGGAGACTGGGGGTATGGAGAGAGGGTAAAGTATCATTTTACTGACTGATACCTATTGGATAGGTAGCTTTTGAACCATAGAAAGTTGGGCTGAGAGGCTGATAATAGGGGTTTTTGAAGCAGACGTTTGCTGTGGAAAAATTATGGTGAAGGCTTTAGACAAGTGTAGAAATGAGGCAGAGATTAGTCTGCCATGATCTCTAGGTTTCTTGACAGTGCCTGTGTATCTTAGAAGTGCAGTGTTAGTACTATGGGAAGGATGGAAGCTATTTTGTGAGGAGGATAGAAGTTCTTCCTGCAAGAGTAGTTTAGCAAGTGTTATATTTTTCAAGTATTCTGGAAATGGGGGTGAGATAGGTCTAAAGTTTGTAATGTCTGTTCAATCTCATGCTTTGGGAAGAAGAAGAATGTGTGACTTTTTCCAGGGAGAGGGAATGTGGGATTTCTGGATTGACCTATTTATAAGGATTGAAACTGGACAGGCAATGCTATTGGCTGCTATTTTAAGGTACTCACTTGGAAGGTCATCAGCTGAAGCAGAGCGTGGTTTGAGTAGTTTTATATAGAATTTGGGCTCAGGTTTGAAGGTGAAAGTGTATATGGTGATATGTAGCTGTTTGGCAGGGTTAGGATTAAATGTTGGGTAGTCCTTGGTTAGAGATGCTGTACTATCTATGAAATAGGAGTTGAACTTAACTGTGGTTTTGAGTGATGACTTATTGGTACCTGTCAAGAATTTTTAGGGTTGTTTACTGTTATTTTGAAAGTAGTTATAATTTTTTGTCTTCAGTTAATTTGCTTTTTTAGTATGATTGCGAACAGTTCTTAAGTTTTAAAGATATTGTGGTGTTTTATATTTTTGCCATTCTTTCCATGCTTTTTCTCTATCCTGCATTAGCATTTTACGTCTGCTAGGAAGTGCAAGGGATATTTAGGGCATTCAGGAAAGTTGTATTGAATTCATTTACAGCAACATCTAATGGAATGAATTTTAGAAAGTTCCAGTTAATAGGTGATAGGTTAGCAATGAACAGTTCTGGATTAAACTTGTAAAGATTGGGTTTTGTTTTATAAACATGCTGTTGAAGTGGATGTGTGAGATGTCTGGTTGTATAGATTGAGATAGTCAGACATTGTACCTGTGGTGGTGCATATGCTAGGGTCTGTTACTAGAATCCAGTCCAATAGGGAATTTTGATGTCTTGCTATTATGTGTGGGGCTGTTAATTAGTTGTGTGAAGTCAAATAAGTTTATTAAGGGGAGTTAATGTCCAACCAATTGACATTCACATCACCTAGTAGTAGTTTTTCATGTGGAATTGTTATGGATATCTTGTATGGGAGATCTCCTAGTATAGCTATATTGTCACCAGGAGGGATGTAAACAACATTAATACATTGTTCTTTATACTTGTTCAATTTCAGGAAAGTAATAAGCTGTGGTGAATTGAATTTTGGTATTGGTTGGTTGTAAGCAGAAATGTGGTAGTTGCTGGGAAATGTTAAAGCAATACCACCACCTTTGCTCTCTGTATGGTCATTATGGATGATATAACAGCCTGGAGGTGTAATGTTTGAGTTATTTATGTTGGGGTTAAGCCAAGTTTCAGTTACAGGGAGAATATCAAACATGTTGGATACTCATTCAGGCATGTAGCTCAGCAATTTTTTTTTCTTGTGCTTCTAAGACTTATGGCAGCAAAAATTAGATTACCAGTGTTGGGAATTGACCATTGTAGGGTTAGAGTAGTGTATGGTAGAGAATTGTATTTGTTCAGTGTGGTAGGCGGGGTTAGGATTAGGGTGATTGTCTCCTCCTGTAAGGATTTTAGTGTATTGGGGAACTATGGATGCTTGTTTTTTGGAGAGTATTTTTCCAGTTTTGTTTTGACTTGAGTTCAAATGGAGTTGATCAGTCTATGATTAGAGTAAAGGTGAGGGGTGTCATTAGATAGGTTCGGTGTGATGTGTGGGGAGGTCAAATAACAGAGAGTAATTAATTTATAGCCAGTGCAAAGTAGAACAGGGCTTCTTTCATTTCCTGAATGCAGAAACCTGACAGGTAGGAAGACTTAATAACTGGCATGCACAGTAAAATCTGTAGATCAAGAGCAAGGACATTGGCCAACCTAGTAAGTAGTCCTTACAGTGCAAGGACTACTGTCATGGAGGGGGGGTGCTGAAGCCAATTTCCAGCACAAGCCGGCATGCATTTGATTAGTTGAAGCTCATACGCAGCAAGATTGTTGAAGTTAAATTTGCTTATGTTGTACAGTGACAAAATTCTCAGTGAAAACGTTTGGGAGTTGGGCCTGGTGATAGAGCTCCTGTAGTATCTGGGTCGGATGCAGGACCACAGGTTAATGTACAATGACGCAGTGGTTAGCATTGTCGCCTCACTGTAAGAGGTTCTCAGTCCAATTCTCTGCTGGGGTGCCTTCTGTGCATAGTATGCATTTCCTCCCTGCATTCGCACATGTTTCCTCTGCGTGCTCCAGTATCCTTCCACATTCCAAAGAGATGCATCTGAAGTGTTTCTCTCCAGGCCTCCACTGAAAATGGGCTCTGTTCCAGTTGGACTTTTTATAGACACATGTACATACATACATACAGTGGATATAAAAATTTTACACATTGCTGTTAAAATGCCAGAATGCTGTAATTAAATCAAAACGTGCATCAACAAAGTATTAGTTTAAGGGTGTGCACACTTATGCAACCAGCTTATTGTACATTAAAGGTGGAAAAAGTTTTGAAATGCTTTATTGTGGTCTCATTTTTTTTATTTCACAAAAACCTGGCATTTTAACAGGGGGGTGTGTAAACTTTTTATATCCACTGTGTGTGTGTGTGTGTGTGTGTGTGTGTATGTATATATATATATATATATATATATATATATATATATATATATATGTATATATACTTTTCACTTCTAAAGCTCGAAATTTCAAATCATCGAACCTCTAATTATCAAAGATCAGAGGATCGAAGGTTTGAAGTATTGAACCTAAAAAAAAAACCTAAAATGTGGATACTTATTTCACGTTTTTGCAGGGGGGCAAGCCCTCCTGCACCCCACACCCCCTGCTGCTTAAATATACCAGCTCCGAGGTTGCACTACAGTGAAGAAAACAGTAAAGTTCCCGTTCTGCACTGTACAGCAATCTTCACTGACAAGGTTTGATATTTCAAACCTTAAATCCTCTGGGCTTCGATAATCAGAGGTTCGATGATTTTACATTTCGAGCTTTAGCAGTAAAGCCACACACACACACACACACACACACACACACACACACACACACACACACACAGTCAGGGGTGCTTGGTAAAGCTAATTTAAGTTGTACACGGAAAGATGTTTTAAAACTACTTGTGTCAACAAGTACCAGTAAAAAGTTCTACATTTGAAAATCTATGCTTTTTGCTTATACCTTTTTCTGTAACCTAGTTGTAGGTACTAGACTCATTGATTTATTATGTTTTTGGTGCTGTTTATATACAGCCTTGCTGGCTGCATGCAAGTAACTTAAGAGGAATAGGAGATGTTTTAAAAGCAAAGCACTGGAGACACTGAGTGAAGATAGTAACTTAACTGCAGGTAGTTGTATCTGCGTGTGTGTGTGTGTGTGTATGTGTATATGCAATGTTATGTTATAACCACTGAAATAGAAAGAGGAATAGGTTGCTAACTGAACATATAACCAGCCTATAGATTAACTTACTACTACACGTCAAGCATAGTATTGCTTTGCTTGCCTTTTAGGGCTAGTCTTAATAGATGGCTAGACCTAAATCGACAACAGGATTATCCTTTATGGCCCTACTTGATTTGAGAGGTTGGCACTATTACGTATTCCTGAAGGTTGGTAAGAACCTTTTAAGTGTGTTTAAAGGTGTATATTACCAGCATCTCAAGGTCACTGTGTCTGGTTGCCTTCCGAGTGATAACTGATATTAAATACTGTTTGATCAAGGTCACACTTGTTAATTCATTCTTTAGTGCTTCTGGAATGTAGCTTACCTACCTATCTTTGCAAGCTATGATTCATTACAGTGGCAGAGCTTCTGTGTGTAGATAGCAACAGGTTTGCCCGTAAAAAAAAAAATGTGTTCAATGTCTCGGAATGAGTAAGATGCATGAAGGAACAGGGATTTAAAGTGACAAAATACACAAAACAAAATAATGTAGAGTCAGAGACTTTTCCAGCCATACAAACATTTGTGAGTTTTAAGAAATAAGATAACTGCAGGCAAGGGGAATACGTTAAGTTATTGATTTATGCTAGATGTTCTCAAGCACAAAGCAGTAAATCACTGTTCTGGCTTTACAATATTTTTATTCAGAGCATCAGTTCTATTGCTTTGCTAAAATATGTACATAGTTAATATGCTTGCTTTTTGTGGGGGGGACGTGTGCTTTTATAATGAAAAGAGATCAGGTTCAGCTAAAACAATATTATACAAAACTATAAGACCATGAATATGTGCACAAGTATAGGAAGAAGTTTTATGACAAATTTACTTAGTGTGTGGAGCTTAAGTGGCTTGATGGACAGGAGAAGTCAGGATTTTTTTTTATTTATAGTAGCCATTTTCATGTAATAATGTTACAAAAAGCATATGTAAAGCATAAAGAACATGAAAACTTAGTATAGAAATGTGGGACTGAGGGTTTCTTTTGTAGAATAGGGGGAGCGAGAGATTTTAATAAGAACCCGTATCCAAATGAAGACTGAGGATCAAATGAAAGACCGTCAGAGAAGAGTTATAATGAGAGGTTGCTGGGAGGGTGTAAGAATGACACTGCCTACATTATGTATTCTACTCAAAGCACTGGTACAATATGTAAAGAAAATTATGGGAAAAGATGTTTCCGTAGACCCAAGATATACCAGCCAAGGGCAGATATTTAGAGAAGTATATACTTGGACTTGTGCTGTTAACTGTAGTGAAAATAAGACTGAATGAACTGGAATTTGCGTACATGGTTTTTGTGCAAGAATGAAAAGATGTCACATATCAAAAAAACTTGGTGAAAAAGATAAAAATACATCCAGTGATAGTGTCAGACCAGGCACTTGTATAAATCAAGTTTTGTAAGCAAGTAAAAGATCATTGCAACAAAAACTGGTATTTCAAGTATTTCTTCTAAAAAGGAAACTGTTTACTGATGGGGTGAATTCAACTTTTAAGTGAAATGTTATTAGATTTGAATGTTAAATAGTGGAAAGCTTGCAAAGGATTGGAACAGCTATAAACTGAAGATTACATAGTCACAGTGAAAACAAAGGAGATCTGGATTAATAGGAGAGGTATTTAGATAGCTTAAAAAATGTAAGGGATTTACAGAAGCAATAAAAAATAAATTGAACATAACAGGTTGAAGAGCAATTGAAAGCAGCTAGAAGCAGTATGCAAGAGTACTTAGAAAATGAGAATGGACATAGAGCACTCAGAAAGTGAGAGGGAATAGCGAGCAGCAGAACGTGAGAGTGAACATAGAGCAGTAAGTGTTTTTGGCAGGAATCTTATACCAACCAAATTGGTGATTCAGCATTTGAGGCAACAAAAAGTGGAAGGGATGATAATTAAAAGCTGGAATTATGTGAATAGTAGAACAGAAGTGGATCTAAGAAAATTACTACTGCAGTTGTAAACTGTTACATAAATTATTTAGACATGATATACAAGTTGAGTGTAACATACAAGAAATGGTTATCTATTTGAGTCATTTACACCAACTTCAATTAACAGGAGGATTGCTGTTAACATCAAACATAAAGGCAAGTAAAATTAAAGAAGCAATGAGAAACCAGAATATGTGGACATCACTTGAAAGTGATGGAATATAAATAGACTTATGGAAAAAGTAGGACCAGGAGATGATGAAATCTGGGTAGTACTTTTCAGCATTATTTTTTGGAATTGGAATGTGCCCTTTTCTTAGAAAGAGTGATAGTTTAACCAAAGGATGGGAAAGGTCTTCACAGTAGTCATCCTGCAGACCCATCTTGATTCGGAGTCTTGACTACAAAGTTTGATTTTGGCAAAAAAACATTATCAAGAAAAATAGGTCAGAGGCATTGAGGGTTTATAGAAGGTATGCAAACATTTTATAATAGCAGAACAGCTGTGATTCAAACAGATGCTTTGCATAATATACTGTTGTTAATAAGTTTGGGTGCTAAATCATTTAAGAGTGAGTGTGGAATTTATGAAGACATCTTTTGAGTCATTTGGACTAAATGAATAAGATTAATATTCAGTATATACAGAGGAGCTTAACCTAGGATGAAGTGTGGCAGTGAGCTAAAGCATTCAGTCTGACAAGACGAATGAGGCATGGGTATCCAGTTTCACCATTATTTGCTCTGTATTTAGAACACTTTGTTTGCAATTGTATTTGACTGTCTTGCATCTCTTTAAACAAAACAAAAAAACAAAGGCTGTTTTAGCTAATTATGTCCCAGCACTTGACTTAATATAGAACTTCCCCTTTTTTTTGGGGGTCATGACAAGTTGAGATAACTGGAAATTTCACTTAAAAGAGGTACTGAGCAAGCAGCTTAAGAAACATGGAGATAAATTGCTCAAAAGGTTATAAGATAATATGTCAAATGTTAGTTATTGACAATTAAAAAAAGATAATAAAAGCAATTAAGATGTTTTTGGTCCTTATGGTTTTATATGTAGGTCAGGCTTATAGGATGCAGCTGAGAGATTGGATAGGAAAGAATATGAAGAAGGAAATTGAGTTTATTTGGGATTTATAGAAGAAAGAAAAAAAGTTCAGTTGGGAAAATTTGGAGGTAGGCTATAAAGCCACTCAGTTTAAGTAAATATACTTGAATTATGACTCAGAATGTATGCCCAAATGGAAGGGCATGATAAACAGTACCTAGTGAGGCAGTTGCAGGAAAGCAGAGCAGCATTTGGGCACCTTTAGGAAAGGAAAATAATGAGTATTATGTACACCCTTGTATACACAAAGCATGTTTTCACTTTAAAGGAAGTTAGACTTTGGAAAACAGAATAGCATTCATAGGCTATATTATATATAGTAATATACTATACTATAATTAACAACACTGAAATACTGTTTACTGAACTCACAATTAATCCAAAGAAGCATCTGAACATAGTGGGAGCCAACATCCCACCTAGGAACAATCTGACAACTCTAGAGCACATCCTAAATTGGACAGCAGCATCCCTCCCTCAGGAAACCATTATAATGGGCAACTGTAATGTGGACTAGCGCTCGTGCGACTCTGAAAACCCCACTGACCACATTAACCTACACAGTTTCTCACAAACAATCCAAACGTCTATTAGAGTCAACAAAACAACGAACAAGCATTCAGTTCTAGACTGAATCCTTACAAACGCACCAAATTTATCTCTATGCTCTGGCTGTTTCCCAGACCGCCTCAGTGACCATATTCCAACTTGTGTTCTCTGATGCTGAGTAGATCCACATAAACTTACCACCTACCACCAAATCTGGGATAAGAAAAAATTTATCCCCTAAGACTTCATAACTAGATAAATAAAAAATGCATCTGGGCACCACTGACAGATCTCCCTTTAGATACTGCAGTTGAATACTTTAACTCAACCTTCCTCAATATCCTAAACATCTTGCCCCCCCCCAGGACAATAAGGATAAAATCCAGATGTTCCTCGTGTTTCACTGTTGCCGTCATCATATTTGGGTTATCCCTGCCAGGGTAGCCCTCAGCCGGTCCGAATACCAGAGGCTTAGTATTTCTGCATCAGTTGCTGTCGCTTCAGGACTGACGTCAGGTCATCAGTAGTATAAAGTAAGGCAGCTGATGCCATTACATCAGTCTTTCTTACCAAGGAGCCCGAAGCAGAAGCAGTTCGCACAAGTGCCGGTCGGCTGCTACCTAAGTTTCGTCTTCCGAATTGAAGCTGAAGTCTTTTAAAGCTAAGTACCCCTTTGGGGTTCCTTTTTTCTTGCTCTAACCGATGTCAGAAAAAGTTAGGAATTGTCTCGCCTATGGAAAGCAAATACCACACTGAGATTTTCATTCTTACTGCGTCACTTGCTTAGGCCCAGACCACGACGTCCCTCTGTTGCTTTTGTGCTTTGTTCAACGCCAATAACCATCTGTTGTCGGGCCCTTATTGTAGCTAGATATTTTCTCTCACAGTCCTCGAATTCCGATATGGCTTCGGTAAGCCATCCGATTGCAGATCTTCCAAAAAAGTAAGGATAAAGACAGAGACAGACTTTACAGGTCCAAACCTACCAACGACGTTTCCCTTAAGCTAGTCGTCAGTTCTTTGGTCCTCAATGAGGCACTTTTGCAGGACCTGATGCCCGCTTCTGTGGATTCGCAGGCCACTACAGAGACCCTTTCAGAGTCCGATATGCCGCAAAACTCTTAGACTAAGGATCCTGCGGTTGTCTACCTTGGATGGTTCCAGAGTTGCTGAGCAGGCACCGACTTCCGAGGAAGTACTTCACACTACCGATTCTCAACACAAACCGACGACTTCTTTCGCATGTACCGTTCTTTCGAAAACTACCGAGTTTCTAAGGCCCAGGGTACGAACCACTCCCAAGAAACCAACAACCTCTCAGGCACCTGCTTCCTTGCCTCAGTCTCAAATGCTTAAAATGGCGGAAGACCTTATAATGCTGATCAGGGGAAGCCAAGCTACTCCTTCCAAAAGAAAGAGATCTGTCCCCAGTAGTTTTATCTGAACAGGAGTCTGATGATTCTGATGCATCTAAATATGAAGACATGCAACCCCTCTCTGCCTATGAGGATTCTGATGCAGAAAAATCCATTCCTTCAGCCTTTCCACCCGAGGACTTTTCCTTTGGGGAAACCCTTCATACTTTAAGGGAGCATTTTCAGTGGGAATGTCAGGACTACCCTCAGTCTAAAAAGGGACTCAGAAAATTCTTGGATCTTACATAGCACAGACCCCTCGCCATTCCTCCTGTCCTGGATGTTGTAGATGATGTTTTCATGGACTCTAGTTTGACCCCTGACACCCTCCCTCCTGCTCCCAGGAAACCTGACTGATATTACAGAGTCCTTGACTTGCACAAATTTCTTTTCAGAAATTCTACTGCTGACCCTGAGGTTATTTCTCAAGGGCCTAAAGGAATTAAAGCAACGTCTGCTAAGAATTCCACCCCCTCTGATAGGGATTCCCGAGCACTTGATTAATGCATTCTGCAAGTCAAGTAACTAAGCACACCTTACGCTGTGGGTTTGATGCCCTAGAAGCTTCTTGCAGGGAAGCAGTCACCGGTTCTGTCCTTAGAAGGCATTCTTGACTTAAGGAACAGCCCTTGCCAGACCATGTCAAATCAAAATTATTGGTTGCACCCTTGCATAAAGACAACTTATTTGGCACCAAGGCAGAGAAGGTCTTAAAAAGATAGAAGAGCTGGAAGAGAAAGCTAAATCTATGCAGACCGTATTTCCTACAGGTCCAGACACCCAGGTTCAGTATGCATTGCCCCTTCAGGTCAGTTCAGCCCAGATCCCCTAGACAACAGCCACAGGGAATGCAGAGATCAAAGCAGTGGAGTTCCTCCACTTAAAAACCAGGGAGTGCAAAGCCACCCCTCATGGTAAGAACTTACAATGACTCTCCACCTCCACCCCCTCCCTCTGCCCACCTGCACTTGCCCCTAGGAGGAAAACTCTCTTTCCACGCAAGCATCTGGGCCGCCATTACCAACGACCGCTGGGTCCTCAACATAGCGTCCCAGTGATACAGATTTTCTTTCCACACTCTCCCAGCCCCAAAAGGGTTCCCAGATCTTCCTCCAAACCAGTGGGCAAAGGCTAAAAAGCAAGTCCTTTCCCTGCTCTCTGTGAGAGCAATAGAGCATGTTCCTGCAGAACAGATAGGCCAAGGTTTCTACTCCAGGCTCTTCTTGGTACCCAAAAAGAAGGCACCTGGCGCCTCATCCTCAATCTATCCATTCTAAACACCTTCCTGGTGATACCAAAATTCAAAATGCTCACCCTCCAGCAACTACTACCTATACTCCAAGAATGCATGGCTAGTCACCCTAGACCTAAAAGAGGCCTTACCTCTACATCCCAGTCAGGTAATCATGCAGGAAATCTCTACGTTTCAGGGCAGAATCTCTGCACTTTCAGTTCTCTGCGCTTCCCTTTGGCTTATCTACAGCTCCCAGAGTTTTCACAAAATGTCTGGCTCCTGACATTGATTTTTGCAGACAAAGAAACATACAAATTTACCCATACTTAGACTACTGCCTAATTCAGGCAGACAGTCAGGAAAAGCTGCTCAAGCACCTGTCCTTTGTAAAGTCCCTACTGACCTCCCTAGGGTGCACTATCAACGAAAGAAAAATCCAAACTAGTACCCACCCAAAGAATTGTATTCCTGGGAGCAAGCCTGGACACAGCATCCCAGATGGCATTCCTTACACCAGCAAACTTACCTGACAGCCTCCTCCTCTCAACTAGCCCCCAGACCCCAGTTATCCACAAGGAAAATCCATGGCATCTATTGCATTTTACTCATTCCATATGCCAGACTGCATATGAGGAAATTTGATGTCAACATTCTCAAGACCTGGAAACTCTTATACCAGTGATACCTTGCCTAAAGAAAGATTTTCTTTGGTGGGCAGCAGCATGCTACCACAACAAGGGACTACCTTTCTCAACACCCCCCGCCACCCAGCCCCTCACCACAGACACATCAGACTAAGCGTGGAGTGCACACCTGGACGGTAGGTGCATACCAGGCCAATGGAGCCCACAGGAAATACATCTGCAGATCAACCAAAAAGAGATGTTAGTTGTCCAGCACGCATTGACAGTTTCAGGCCCCTTCTCTCCCCAGGGGCTCTCCTGATCAAAACAGACAACACCACTGTGATGTGTTATATCAACAAGCAGGGAGGGACTCACTCCTACCCTCTGTGCAGGCTCTCCATGAGCCTTTGGCACACAGCCTTAGCCATGCAACTACAGCTGTTAGCACAATTCCTGCCAGGCTGTCTAAACTCTCTGACAGACAACTTAAGCAGAAATCTTCTGGAGCCACACTAGTAACAGCTAGACCAAAGAACCTTCACCCTAATAACTCAGAAATGGGGCACCCTGAAGATCAACCTCTTTGCTTCCTACTCCAACCATCAGCTCAGCAAGTTCTGCACCAGGGAGCCTCACTGCAGGGCCTGGAAAGTGGATGCCCTATCCTTCCCCTGGGTCAACCTCTCGGTCTATGCATTTCCCCCAGTACCTCTCATTACCAGGGTACTGCTCAAAATAAGGGAGGAAAAACTGAGGACAATTCTGATTGCTCCAGACTGGCCTCACCAGCACTGGTACCCACTGCTGCACAGCCTGTCCCTACTGCCATCATGGCAACTCCCCAATTGCAGACCCTCAATTTGGCAGGCTGGCTTATTCCCTGACCACTGATCAAGCTGCCAATCTCAGTAAACCGGTTCTAGATGTTATACGTGAGGCTAGACCCCCTAGCACTAGAAAGACTTATGTTGACAAATGGAAAAGGTTCTGAACCTGGATGCAGGCTAAGGGAGCCGATACGGCACAGCCCTCTCTACCTCTCATCCTGGATTACCTAGCTGACCTGCTACACAGTGGTCTCTCCTTTTCCTCCATTAAAATTCATGCCTCTGCTATCTCTGCTTACTTCAAAACTGAGCACCCGCTTTTCTCACACTCTCATCAAACAGTTCCTAAGAGGGGCTAGCAACTTGAGGCCACCCAGAAAAGCACCTACCCCAGCTTGGGACCTAAACTTTGTGTTGGAAAAGCTCACACTGCCCCCCTTTGAACCAGCATATTCAGCAGAGTTAAAGTTTCTCTCCTGGAAGACAGCCTTGCTTCTTGCCATCACTTCAGCCAGAAGAGTTTCTGAGTTACAAGCACTCATGGCTTCATCATCTTCCATGCTGACAGGGTGTCCCTCAGGACTAACCCATCCTTCATGCCCAAAGTGGTGTCCAGGGTGGCTCTCAACCAGTCCATTCATTTGCCCACCTTTTTTCCTAACCCACAAAACAAGGGGGAAAGAATCCTGCACTCCCTAGATGTGCACAGACAGCTCAGATCCTATTTAGACAGGACTAAATCATTCAGAAAGACCAATCATTTGCTAGTCAGCTTTGCTGCAGAGGCAGAGGGCAAAGCCATATCCAAACAAACCATTTCCAAATGGATAGCACACTGCATCCATTTCTGTTACAAGCAACATGGGAAACCTCCCCCTAAGGGGGTCAGGACTCACTCTACCAGAGCAGCCTCCACCTCTGCAGCTTTCCTCAGAGTCCCCCCCACCAGGGACATCCTGAAGGCTGCCACATGTACATCTGTTCACACCTTCACCAAGCATTACCACCTGCCTATCTTCTCCAAATCCAGGGCAGGCTTTGCCACTGCAGTCTTGCAGGGCATCCTAGCCAGCCCCTAGTCTTCTTGACAGCTTCCACCCTTTTTCTCAGCTTTAGGAATCGACCCAAATTTGATAACTGGAACAGTGAAACCCGAAGAACATAGTACAGTTGTGTACACTTACCATAAATGTTGATGTTAGAGTGTATTCACTGTTGCAGTCCTGGTTTCCCTCCCTCCATCCTCCTTTTCTTCTCACTCTCTCCTTACAAGGAACTTTTTGGTATTTACTTTCTCCTGGTGGGGTTCTTCCACCATATCTTGGCTCCCACTTGGGGGATTCTGACAGGGCAAAAAAAACTGATATAATGGCGTCAGCTGCCTTACTTTATACTACTGGCGACCTGACGTCAGTCTTGAAGCGACAGCAACCGACGGAGAAATAATAAGCCTCTGGATGTTCATCGTGTTACCCTGCTGCAGTCATCACACTTGGGTTATCCTGCCGTCAGGCGGTCCCGCAGTCATCACACTTGGGTTATCCTGCCGTCAGGTGGTCCCGCATTCGGCCCGAATTCCAAAGTCTTGGTCCAGAGTCGGTTGCTGTCGCTTCTTCCCTGACGTCAGTGTGCCAGGGGTATACAAGAGGCATCCAACGCCATTTTCTTGAGTCTTTCTTGCCGCGCGGTGCCTGAAGCAGAAGCAGTTCACAAGTGCCGGTCGGCCGACACCTGAGATTTTCGAATCGAGTTTCAGTCCGAAGTCTTCAAAGCTAAGTACCCCATTGGGGAACCTTTTCTTGCCTCAGTCCGATGTCAGAAAAAGTTAACCATTGCATTTCTTGTGGGAAGCAAATACCTCATAAGGATTTTCATTCTTATTGTATACCTTGCCTAGGCCCAGACCACAACGTCACTGGTTGTCGGTTTTGTGCTAGGTTCAATAAGCGAACTATAAAGCGACGCTTTGATTTCGCACAACACTACTTCGGTAGGAAATTTAATTACACTATGCCGTCGGAGCAACCGACTACCGGCGTGCATAAAAAAACGCAAAGATAAAGACAGGCAGCCTAGATCCAAGCCAGACTCTGAGGCCTCAGCTGGGCCAGTCGCCGGTCCTCCGGTTTTCAGTGAGGCGCCTACGCAGCCCCTGGCTACCGCTTTGGATTCTCTAGCAGAGAGTTTTAGGCCGACGTAGCCATTTTCTTTAGGCCTTACCGACGATATTGCAGAAGGAGAAGCTGGTGCTGTAGAAACACCTTCTGTTTCAGAAGGTGTCTTCAGACCAACTACTCTCGCCATAAAATCTTATGCTAAGCTTAAGACTCCTCTAAAACCAAAAAAGACTGCACTTCAGTCTCCAGTTCAAGCCTCATGCCTAAGAAACAGATGCTTGAAATGGCTGAAGATTTGATTTCTTTAATCAGGGGTTCCCAACCCCCCCCCCCCGACAAAAGGCCTAGACAAGAGGAGGATTATGCCTCCTCTGATCAAGTGTCTATTTCCTCAGACTCCTCTGAGGACCAGGATTACTCCTTTCCCCCTTATGAAGATTCTGATGCTGAAGATTCCATTGCCTCAGCTTCTCCCCCTGAAGACTATTCCTTTGGGGAAACTTTACATACCATGAGGGAACATTTCCACTGGGAAGGTCAGGACTACTCCAACTCAAAGAAAAGGCTGCGAGAGTTTCTTTTACTCCCCCAGCACAGACCACTTGCTATCCCCCCAGTTTTAGACATTGTGGATGATGTTTATTTAGAATCTAGTCTAAATCCAGATTCTCTGCCTCCTGCTCCAGCCAAACCAGATAGGTACTATAGAGTGCCTGACTCGCACAAATTCCTTTACAAAAGCCCTGTTGCTGATCCAGAGACAATCTCCCAGGGTCCCAAAGGGGCTAAGGCTTCTATGGCTAAAAATCCTGTACCCTCTGAAAGGGACTCCAGAGCACTAGATAGGTGGGGGAAGAAGGTTTACACCTCAGCTACTCTAGCTATGAGAGCACTAAATTGTCAATTTCACATGCTTAAATACCAGCAATTCCTAATGTCTCAAATAAAATAGAAGATGAGCACGCACCCTCAACAGTCTGAATCCAAGGAAATGCAGGATCTGTTGCATGCAGCTGAACAGGTGGGCAAACATACTTTACAATGTGGATTTGATTCCTTAGAAGCTTCCTGTAGAGCAGCTGTTACTGGGTCTGTTATACGTAGACATGCTTGGTTAAAGGAACAAACTCTGCCTAATCATGTTAAAGCAAAGTTGATAGATGCACCCTTACAGCAGGATGTCTTATTTGGGGTTAAAGCAGAAGAGGTTTTAAAGAAAATGTAGGATAAGGCAAAATCAATGCAGATGGTCAAAGATTTCTTACAGGTACAGCCCCCACTCTTCAGCAGAAATTGGCCAACAGGTCCCAAACTACTAGAAGGCAAACACAATGACTTAAAACCTCAAACTGCCAAGCAAAACTCTCTTGGCAGCTCCCTTGGGAGGAAAATTAGCACTTTTTGCAGACAACTGGCGCATAGTCACAAAGGACAAATGTGTCCTAGACATTATCTCACAAGGGTACAGATTCCATTTCCACACCTTGCCAAGGATAAAAGGAATGCCAAACCTGCCACATAATCAATGGGCAGAGGCACAAAAACAAATTACAGCTCTCATGGACATGAGAGCCATTCAACTGGTACCTACACAGGAGCAAGGCCAAGGATTTTACTCAAGGCTCTTTCTAGTCCCCAGAAAGGACAATGCTTGGAGACCCATTCTGGACCTTTCAATTCTAAACACCCTCTTGCAAGTACCCAAATTCAAGATGCTAACACTACAGCAGCTTCTTCCCATGTTGGGCAAGAAAGCTTGGCTAGTAACGTTGGACCTCAAGGAGGCATACCTGCATGTCCCTATCAGACAAAATTGCAGAAGATACCTCCGTTTCATTGCAGGTTCAACCCATTACCAATTCTCTGCACTGCCCTTTGGCTTATCTACTGTGCCCAGGGTCTTCACAAAATGCCTGGCACCAGTAATTGCATACTGCAGACAAAGAGGAATTCAAATATACCCATACCTGAATGACTGCCTCATCCAAGCAGAAAACAAGGACATTCTCTTTCAACATCTGGCTTTTGTAAAACACCTTCTAAGGTGCCTAGGGTACACAGTAAACGAAAAGAAATCAAAACTAGTGCCCTAACAAAATATGACATTCCTGGGTGCCAGCTTGAATACAACGGCCCAGATGGCTTATCTGACGCCAGACAAACAACAACAAACTAACTCAATACTTCAAAACAATGGCAACAAAGACCCAACTCCCTGAAAGAAAAATTCTGCAGGCCTTGGGCTTCATGGCATCTTGCATACTACTAATACCATTTGCAAAACTGCATATGAGGAAATTACAATGGTACCTAAAAAGCGTATGGACTCAACACAGCCACAGCTTGGAAACAATGATACCTCTCATTCCCTGCCTTCAACAAGAGTTTCTATGGTGGTCACAGGCATGTCACCTCAACAAGGGTCAGCCTTTCACCTTACCCCCAGCCAGACAAGCTATGACTACTGATGCATCGGACTACGCCTGGGGGCCACACATGGCAGGATGGTGCGTTCAAGGCATATGGACTGCAGATCAAAGGAATCTGCACATCAATCAAAAAGAAATGCTAGCTGTACAGAATGCCCTGACAGCCTTCAAGGACCTCTTACATCCAGAACAGCTTATAATAAGGACAGACAACATCACAGTAATGTGGTACATAAACAAACAAGGGGGTACACACTCCTACCCTCTATGCAGGCAAGCAATGACCTTGTGGAACACAGCACTGGCTTACCAAGTACAATTACAAGCTCAATTCCTGCCAGGAAAAAAGAACACATTGGCAGACGACCTAAGCAGAAACATCATGGATCCCCACGAGTGGAAACTGGATCCACAAGTATTTGCAATGATAACTCAAAAATGGGGACACCCAGACATAGACCTGTTTGCCAGCCCCCAAAACTATCAGCTAACAAAATTTTGCACAAGGACATTTCACCATCAAGCTTGGAAAGTGGACGCGCTCTCATTCAGTTGGAAAATGCTGTCAGTATATGCCTTCCCTCCATTGCCCCTTCTCACAAAGGTGCTGCTGAAAGTCAGGATGGAGAGACTCCGAATGATGCTCATTGCCCCAGACTGGCCATGCCAGCACTGGTACCCACTATTAAGGAATATGGCCCAGGGCCCACCATGGATTTTACCACAAATTTCTCATCTGCTCACACAGCAAGACAGTCAGATTCTACACAGCCAGCTCAAAACCTTAAATTTGGCTGCATGGCAAATCTCCTAAGCAACCAGCCAGCTCCTCTTTCACAAGCTGTTATGGATGTTATTCTGGAGGCCAGGAGGCCCAGCACCAGGAAAGCCTACTCAGACAAATGGAAAAGGTTTTGTGCCTGGAACCAAGCTAAAGGCCAAAATACCCTTCTGCCGGACATACCTCAGATCCTACAATATTTAACTGAGATGTTACACAAAGGACTTTCTTTTTCATCTATTAAAATCCACGCCTCAGCTATTTCAGCTCACTACAACACGGACCCTCCCTTATTTTCACATCCACTTCTAAGGCAGTTTTTCAGAGGTGCCAAAAACATCAGGCCTCCCAGGAGAGCACCAACACCAACTTGGGACCTCAATTTTGTTCTAGAAAAACTTACGCTACCTCCTTTTGAGCCAGCTTTCTCAGCTGACTTAAAGTTTGTATCATGGAAGACTGGCCTGCTGCTAGCAATTACTTCAGCCAGAAGAGTCTCAGAGCTTCAGGCTCTTATGGCTGTAGAGCCTTTCCTCATTTTTCATCGAGACAGAGTTTCTGTACGAACTAACCCCTCCTTTATGCCTAAGGTGGTATCCAGTGTGGCTCTAAATCAAACTGTCCATTTACCCACCTTCTTTCCAAATCCGCAGAACAAAGGAGAAAGACTCCTGCATTCCTTGGACATTCACAGGCAGCTACGTTACTACTTGGATAAAACTAAGGTTTTCAGAAAATCTGACCAGTTTTTTGTATCCTATGCTACAGCATCACAAGGAAAGGCTATCTCAAAACGGACCATTTCCAAATGGATAGGACATTGCATATGTTTTTGCTACACCCACCATGGAAAACCAGTTCCTGTTGGCATTAGGCCCCACTCCACCAGGGCAGCAGTTACATCTACAACCTTCCTCAAGGGGGTGCCTACCAAGGATATTCTGGAAGCTGCAACTTGGGAGTTCAGTACACACCTTCACCAAACACTATCACTTACCACTTTACTCTAAGACTAGAGCTGGCTTCGCCACTGCAGTTTTGCAGGGCCTTCTAGCCTCCTCTAACCCTGTTTGACTCCACCTGCCATCCTTAGCTTTGGGATTCTACCCAAGTGTGATGACTGCAGCAGGGTAACACAATGAACATAGTACAGTTTTGTACCTACCATAAATGTAGATGTTCGAGTGTATACCCTGCTGCAGCCCAGGTTACCCTCCCTCCATCCCCTCTGAACTAGCTGAACTTATCTCTACCACTCTATCCTATGCTACCTCTGTGGTGTATTTGCTTGTGCCTAAGGGTGTTGTTTTATTTTTATATAGCTATATGTATTTATATATATATATATATATATATCTATATATATATATATTTTTTTTTTGCCTACCTATTGGGGGCACCTGACATCTGGGGCAAGAAAAACTGAAGAAAATGGTGTTGGATGCCTCATATACCCCTGGCGCACTGACGTCAGGGAAGAAGTGACAGCAACCGACGCCAGACCAAGACTTTGGAATTCGGGCCGACTGTGGGACCACCTGATGGCAGGATAAACATCTACATTTATGGTAGGTACAAAACTGTATTTTTTCGGGCTGGCTGAGTGCTACCCTGGCAGGGATAACCTAAATGTGATGACTGCAACAGTGAAATACACTTGAACATCTACATTTATGGTAAGTGTACACAACTGTACTTTATGCCCCCCCCCCCCAGCTAACCAAAGAAACAAGATCCCTGTTAAAACTAGAATCAAGGCCTAGAAGAAATGGCTGAATGATAAAACTGCAGCTAACAAACAAACATATCTAGAACTATGAAGTAAAAACTAAACATGTTATATAGTAATTTATTAGCACAAAATAAATTACTATAGCAGTGTCAAATCAAAAAATTGAAGAAACCCACAAAAGTTCTGGTCTGGCATCAAAAAATCTTACAGCCAGGACAGAATAGTACTCCCTCCTCAGTACTCACTGTTACTAAAGACTGCATAGCCTCACAATTTAACAGATACTTACTGAATCCATACTAGCCCTCAAACAGTAATTGTTCTTCCCCTACCGAGACTTGCATAGTACCTACACTAGATTTTTTATTTATTTATTTTATTTTATTTTACATTTGTTAACCGGGAGAGTCCGAGTGGATGCAGGTCCATTTTCAGCGGAGGCCCGGGGAGAAAAGCTCCAAGTTAGTTAATTTACAAGTTTGTTAAATCATTTGGTACAGATGTAATAAGCATCAGTAGAGGTTAATGTCAAAGTTTAAGTTGTCAATGTGATTCTATGCAGCAAATAGTGATACACAGTTAAATATCACATGATACATAGGTCACATAAAAATGATTGCTAAATTCTTAGTCTACACAATAGGTCATATGTAGGCAGTCATACAAAAAGTAAATTTTTTTTTTCTTTTTTACCTAGTTGGGAGAGCATCAAAAGAGCAGGTGTTTGCTAGGAAAAAGTTCTAGAGTTGGTTTAATAATTAGGATACAATTTGAGAGATAGATACTTAGATTAAGAGGTTGCTGTTTATTAGGATTCAGTTTTGTAAGGAAGAATTCTTCATTCATATGGCCAGTAGAGGTTAATTCTACAAGGAACTCTACAGTGCTTTGTAGGATTAAATATATATTGGTGGGAATCTTAGTGATTTGCCATGGTCTGGATTAACCTGGGGAGTAGCATGAGCATAGCCAATTATTAGAGGAGTGTTTTTTTAGAAGGTGTTTAAATTGTTTTGGAGAGGTTGTGGTTTTTATGTGGTTTGGAAGTGTATTCCAGGCCTGGGCTGTTGTGCAGGCATATAGCAATTTACCTGCTTCATTTTTGTGTGATTACTTTTATTAGATTTTGGTTGATAGATTTTCGTTCTCTAGTTGTTCTGTTGTTGTGTCTTTCGGCTTTTCCCGGTTAGGGGTCGCCACAGCAGAACTCCGGTCCGCTAATGATTGGCAGTTGATTTTTACATGCCGAGTTATCAGCCCTGTAAGGCTCAATAATGCTCTGAATTGCTGGAATTTTGTCTAGTAGGTGGTAGAGCTTTTGTGCTGTTGAGACTTGATTTAGTAGTAATACATTGGGTAGCTCTAGCCAATTGAGCTGTTTTAGGGATATACAATGATGGGGGACCTATGTGAGGTTTCATTGGCAAATTTGGCAATCTTGTTGTAACAAGATTCCATTTTGTTTAGGTCTTTTTGACTCAGATTGGTTAATATGGGGGAGGCATATAGTAGGATGGGTAGCAGGTGGGTTCTAGCAGTAGTAGTTTTAGTATGTGTGTTCATGAATTGTTTGTTTCTATAGAGTAGGCCTAGTTTCTTGTTCACTTTTTTGATGGTTTGTGCTATATGGGTATCAAATTTTAGTTGATCGATTTCTGCTCCTAGTAGTTTTGTGTGAGGAGTTGGTGTGATTTGAATATTACTTTTAGAGTTTATAGTTAATGTTTCTTTTGAGGGATGGGATCTTCCGGGATTGAACAGAATCAGTTTAGTTTTGTTGGGATTGAGAATAAGTTTGATATTGGCAAACCATGTTTCAGCTAGAGTGAAGTTTGATTGGGTAACGGTTTGTAGTTCTTTAATGTTTGGAGCGGCACATGTAATGGTGGTATCGTCTGCGTATTGCACTACTGAGGCAGTGGGTAGGGCTGAAGAGATCTCATTAGTGAAAAGAGAGAATAGTAGAGGGCCTAGGATAGATCCTTGAGGGACTGCTATGGAAACTGGCAGTAGGGTGGACAATTTGTCTTGCCATAGTACTGCTTGATGTCGGTTTGATAAGTAACTGTGAAACCAACTTATTGTGGTGGAGCAAAGGTTAAGGTTAGACAAGGTTTGGAGAAGCATATTATGGTTCACCATGTCAAAGGCCTTTGATAGGTCTAAGAAGATGGAGGATACAAATAAGCCTTTGTTCCTTTGCTGGTTAACTGTGTTGGTATAGGAGAGGAGAGCAGTACTGGTGCTGTGGGATGGCCTAAAGCCATGTTGGGTTTTGGATAGTAGATTTTTTTTTTGGAGGTAATATATTAGTTGGGAATGTATGACTCTTTCCAGTATTTTGGATAGAGGGGACAGGATAGCAATTGGGTGGTAATTGTTCAGCTCTAGGGAAGAACCACCTTTATGAAGTGGAATGATATGTGAAGTTTTCCATAAGGTGGGTACTTTATGTTCAGATAGAGATCTGTTTATGAGGATAGATACAGGATAGGATATGGCCTCTGCAGATATCTGAAGGAAATCTGCAGGTAATTTGTCAGTGGCCAGGGTAGTTAAAGTTGCTGAAGGAGTTTTGAGATTGTCTTGGTTGGGACTGGTTGTAGGGAGAAGGTAGTAGTGGTCTGTGTTTCCTTGTGGAGTGAGGTGAGTAGTTGTGTTGGAGTGTTTGTGTTTGGTTGGGCATTTGCTAGTTTTAGTATGGTTTCTGTGAAGAAGTTGAATTGTGTGGGGATATTGGTATCATTATTTGGGAGCACAGGGCTAGGGGTGGAGGCCTTTCCTGGGTATAGTATTTTATTTATGCTGGACCAGAATTTTTGTGGATTATGTGCATATTTGTTTTGAGTGTTTATATAGTAGTTTGTTTTGTCGGCTTTAATCTGTCTTTTAGCTTTATTGCGAAGTTCTAGGTAATTTTTCCTTAGTTTAGGGGATTTATCTTTTTGAAACAGTATCCAGCTTTTATCCCTTTCTTTCATTATGTTTTTAGTTTCCTTTGTGAACCATGGGGCATGGTTGTTTTTTATCCTTGCTGTTCTAGAGGGTGCATGGTAGTTTAAGATATCTAGAAAGGTGTTTTTAAAATATTGGACAGCATCGTCGAGGGGTAGTTGTTTAAGGGCGGTCCAGTTGCAGCATTGTAGTGATCTACTAACGTCAGTGGCCTTGAAGTTCTTTTTGTTGCGTATCATTCTAAGGATGGGCTGGTAGATGTGTTGGTTAAATCTATTCCTAATTAGATAGGTTGGCTGGTTATCTGTCTGGGAGACACCCTGACTGTTGTACAAGGGAGGGATGGGATAACAGAATCCAGTCTAAGATGGATTGACGTTTAGTTGCTTTGTCAGTTCTGGTGGGGTTGGATATTATTTGGGTGAATCTGTGGAGGTTGAGGTGGGTAGTGGGGTTGTGGTTAGACCATTTTAGCCAGTCTATGTTAAAGATCCCAATAACTTCTCTTTCCATCCTGTCCTAGTAAACACCATAGTTAAATATCTCAAAAGGCATAAACCTACTACAATTGCAGCCGATTATCTACCTGCCGAATATCTAAAAATCACTGCAGAAGCAATATCCTATCCAGTATCCATATTAATAAACTGATCCATCTCAGAACAACAAATCCCTAAAATTTGCAAAGTATCACATATCATCCCACTACATAAAGGTGGAAACTCGCCAGGATTATCGAATTATCTGCCAATAGCTAGACTATCACCATTATCCAAAATACTTGAGAGGTGCAGCCATTCACAAACCTTGAACTATCTAATAACCAACAGTCTTCTGACACTCAACATGTTTCTGTCCTAATCATAGCACTAACACCACCCTTATTAACTTTACTACAATTATTAACCACCATTGTAATGATAGCAATTTAGTTTCCTCCATTTTTCTTGATCTGTCCAGAGCTTTTGATACTGCCTCCCATTCTAAACTTTTAAATACACTGTTGGAACTTAAACTTGGCCATTTCTGCACTTACTTGATTCCAGCAATATCTAATTGGATGCTAGCAAGCTGTAAAATGGCAACAAAATTGGAACTTAAACTTGGCCATTTCTGCACTTACTTGATTCCAGCAATATCTAATTGGATGCTAGCAAGCTGTAAAATGGCAACAAAATCTGTCCATTACTGCCGTAAACCTTGGGAGTTCCACAGGGATCTGTTCTGGCCATCTCCTTTTTGTTATCTTTACTAACAGTCTTCATACTGCCACCTGTAGTTCAATATGCTGATGATTCCACCCTGATTTGTGCTGCCTCAACACTATAAAACTCAAAAAAATCACCAAGCAGTCATTTAATGCTGTGGAATTTTGCCTAAACATTGTACAACCTATACTGTACTTAACCCTACCAAAATAAAACTTATGCTCTTCTATCCAACTAGATCTGCAGACACCCACCCACTATTCAATATCTCATCATTAAACCATACACTTACTTCTCCAGTTTCCCAAACAAAATTATTTGGAGTGGTCATTAACCATAATATAAAATTTGACATGCACATCACAGACCATTAAAAAAAATTCACAAAAAAATGTGAACCCAGTACAGAAAGCGACACTTTCTAAATAAATCTTCAAAGGCTACTATAGCAAAAACCCATCTTATTTCTATGCTACTGTACGCCTCACAAATTCTTACAAACATTAAGAAATCTGACCTAGCAAAACTCGAAACTTGTTATAACAAAATCACAAAGTTTGCCACAGTAACAAATTTTAGATCACATCGTTTGGCTTTAAAACAACTATCATGGCTCAGACTACCTAATCTACTTGCTTATAATCAACTCACCATTACCTATCGGATACTAAATCAGCCAGAAAAAATACCAGTACTTCAAAATCTACTAAGACATTACTCCAATAACAGGGTATTGCGTTCCAGTAACAAATCCTTCCTAAATATATCAAAACCTAACAGTGCAGCTGGAGTTTCCCTTTACTCCAGCTGCAAAGCCAAAACTTGGAATTCCCTGCCATTAAATATCAGAACTACTACTAACTCTTCCAACTTTAAAAAAAACTTCTCAAATCACACCTCTCAGAATCATAGACCTGGTCTTACACAAACCCTGATTAGGAAATAGATGTCTTAAGGCAGCTAAAGGAACACAACCTGTTATTTTTGTATTTGAATAGTATACTCGTACTAAGCATATGTATACTTAACTTGCTTATTTTCTACCTGCAATCACAGTACTTTTGTTCTTTGTATCCTATCTAGACCATATGATTGTATCAGTGAAATGCGTAACACATATTTTCACTTTGTACTTGTATCGGAGATTGAAGCAATGTTTGTATCTGTACATTGTTTATGTACCTTACGGTTATTTATAAATGCGGAGCTTTTCTACCCAGGCCTCCACTGAAAAGGACGTTATGTCCATTTGGACTTTCTCAGTAAATGTATATAAAATAAATAATACAATTGAAATAGAAGAAAATGTAAAAAGCATTTGGAAAAGAAAGGACAAAGAACCTTTATTTTGGACGTAGATAGAAGGAAAAGAAATGACTGACCAGAAAAGAGTATTAAGTAGGGAATATTAGATTTGAAAAGACAGTACAGTATAAAATTAAAAATGGCATAGATTGAACAGATAAGAGATATTACAGATGATTAGTGGGGGTGGGGGGGTCTTATCGTATACAGTTACATCAAATTGTCGAAGTTTTGCATGGAAATGTTTGCACAGATATTTATGTACTTCTGAGACACTTGGCAAAATGCTCTCACAGACAAGAGACTTTGAGGTGGTTTAGAAAGAAGTTCTAGAGAGCATATGTTTCTGAATATGCAGAGTTGCTTCAGTACAAAAATGAATTAAACGTTATGGTAAGTCTTGTACTTGGAAGAATATTTAATGTCAGTAGGGAGATGTTATGTTGATGTAAAATAATGTATCAAGGAAATGAAAGTGTTAATATCTTTAGTGTTGATTTTGGCAAAGAAACCCATAACTGGAAAATGGAAAACTGAAGACAAGCCATCAGTAAGAGGAAACAAAGATTATAGAGACTAAAACTACAACACTGAAAACTATTAATGATCAATAACAGAACACCCCGGTAAAAAAATGAGGTATGTGATTTTGTAATGGAAGCTGAGCTTGAAGAGGGCAAAGACACACAGCAAAGCACTTAAGAAGTAGACTTATTTAATAAAGTTGTCTGTAATGCATGTTGTGAAGCCACTGGACCAAGTGTGTAATATAGTGATGATGATAAAATAATGTGATCACTAGTTAATTCCTGATATTGGACCGTGTTGTAAATGACTACATTTTTGTGTTTAAATGTTTTTGCATAAGGAGCAGTGCTAAGTCAGTTTTCCAGATCAAGACTGTGTAGAACAGTAGTATGTGACATTTGTATTTACATGCTTAACAAAGGCAAGTTTTTGAAAGTGAAATGCAACCAGGGATTGTCTAACATGAAATTAGGGTATTAGTATTTTACAAAACATTTAATTGCAAGTCATGTCAGAAGTCATTGCCAAAATAACAAGTGCACCATGCATGATGATAGTACAGTATGTAAAAAAATGAAAAGGCTTTTAAGAATAAAATCCTTAAAAAAGTGTGCAATGAGAAACGAGTGTAGGGAAGCTGGAGGCTGAGGAAAAGAAAGCGGGATAAGAGAAAGGATATTACTGTGGTTGCATAGGGGACATGTTAAGAGTTTTGCAAACCATTGTGGACAAGTAGTCACAGCAGCTATAAGGTGCATAGCCATATAAACATTTATGTTGACACTTGAAAAGTTTTGGATAACCTCTATTGGCATTTAATATTGCTCAATTCCTGAATTGTTCAAGCAAAATAGCACTTTTAGTGATATGTAGTAGTAACTAATTCCATAGACTGGAAATACTTTGTGGCCAATAAAAGTTGAAAGGTTGATAACTAAAATTGGTAATTATGCAAATGGTAAAATAGAAGTGGGCTCAAGAAAATTATAAATGTAATGGTAATCTATTACAATATCAGATGTACATGTTAAGAATAATATACAAAAAATGGTAACATCTGAGTCACTTTGCAACAGTTTGTAAAGCCACTGGTTTTGTGAAGAAATATATCAAATAGGACAGATCTTTCATGGCTGAAAAAGTGATAGACATGTCACTTCAGAGCAGCTGGTAGGCTGAGTGTAAGTTGTCTGATCTATCAGAGTAGTTGAATGTAAGACCTTTAATTTTCTTGTTTAAAAATATGTTTTGGGGCCTTCCCAGTTGGTGTATGCTTAGAATTAAACATACCAAAAGGGATGTTATATTAATTGATGGGTTTGGTAAGGGAAGAATACAGTGGTAAGATGACTTCTTTGGATCTTAGATATTCCCTTGGAAATTTAACTTTGCCAGATTGAGAAATTTCCCGGCTACAGTGAAACATGATAGAATGAGAGAGAATTACACACATAAGTACCCAGGTCTTTTATGGTTGTAGCGGCCTAAAAAGGCATACCATGTACAAAATGAGGTGGGAACAGTTTTGCATTTAACTTGAGACTTTTCAATATAACAAGTTTGTGCCTATTTCAGTCCTTGTTAGGGCAGTTTGTTATCAGAGGATGAGTTGAATACAGTGCCCAGCTTACAGTCAGACTTGGTCAACCACACCTGTATATTATTGGCTTATTTGTTTACAAACAAAATGCCAAACAGGAAATGGCCCAACACCATTCCCTGTGGTACCCCACTAACTACAAGTTGGTATTCAGAGAGGGTACCAGCAATTTCCATAACTTATGATTTGTTGGATAGTGAATTTGCAATTCAGTAGACATTGTAGAGGTTTACATTGTCTGCCTAATTTTTCAATAATGCTAGAATGGAGAATAGTGCCAGAAGCCAGGTCAAGATAAGCAGGGTGCAAAGTGTGACCACTTATCATAGCCTCTGTGACCTTTTCAAGGAAGTTTACTAAGTTTAGGAGATGGGGCCTACTCTTCACAGAGCAAGCTAAGTGGGATGTAGATCAGTTAAGTTCCTATACCTGCATAAATGGCTTTGTATATACAGCTGGAAAGACTGATGGGAAAACAATGACTTGGATCTGTAAAGAAGTCACCCTTGTGTAGGGTAGTCACATTGTCTGTTCTGCAGTCATCAGGCACTGACTGAACATTTTAAGTAAATGCCTGAATAGTATATACCTAACAGTGACATAATACAGCCTGGTGTGTCATCTGGTCCCATACAAGTACTACTTTTAGATTTTGACAAGGTGGTGATAGGGAAAAATACATTTTCGCTGACGGTGGGTCCATTAGTGGCAGTAGATGGCATAAAGTTAGCATTACATTTGTCTCATTATATTGGCTATAGCTTTGGGATCGGAGTATGTGATGAAATTATTATTATAGATTAGCTCAGTGCATCGTTGGACATTTTCTTCAGTTATGTCAGGAAATTAAGAAGTAGGAGTTTTTCTTTTGGTATCTATAATAACCTTAAGTCCATACTCTGCTTTACATTTTCTAATACTGCTCTTAAGTTCCTTGTTGGCATGTTTCAGTATGGCCTTGCAGTGGTAGGAGCAAGGAGACTTCTTACAATCTTATTATTTTTCTTCCTTTGTTATACAGTTTATAAATACAGGAGTTCCACCAAAAAGGTTTATTCCTGAGTGTAGCATTACAATTAGGGTGGATGGTTGCAGGCTTTTTATGCAGCTGCTTAGCTGTTGGTTAAAATTGTAGGTGAATCAGTTTTCTGTTAGGCCTGTTTTGTGGAAATGTTGATAATTTTACAGAAGTGCTATACAAGCTCTAGTAGGTTGGAGAAGTCCCTAAAATCCATCTTATTTGTTGATGGGGTGGTATCACTATCCATGATGGTGATGATTCCTGATTTGTGGTCAAATGAGGAGCTTTCGGATTATGTAGCCCAGGCGGGTATGTCCCTAGGCCTGAGCAGCCTCCTACCATCACTCAGAATGATACCACCGTACAAGCAGAAAATTACTAATTTCAACAATTGGCTAAGTTTTTGATGTCATTCTAAGGGGATCCAGTATCTATCTGGCTGGGATGACATGATTGACAGACCTCAGTGCTTTGCCAGAGATGGCCTGCATCTGTCACCCCTGGCTTTCCGGTTACTGGCCAACGCTCTTGCCACCCCTATAGTGCCTTTTTAGGTGGTGTTCCAAAGACCAAATTACCACCGTAACAGCTACAAACAAATGCAATCTGAGGGTCATGCTGCTCAACACTCGAAGTCTAAATCTCAAAATACACTCGCTCAAAGCACTCCTTAAAATGGAGAACATCGACATTTGTGCTGTAACAGAGACCTGGAGAACATCGACATTTGTGCTGTAACAGAGACCTGGTTCAAGGCAGCAGAAAGCACCCCTGCACTACCAGGCTATAACTCGTTCCACACCTTTCGGCCCCTGAACTTGGACCGAAGCTCCAAAGGTGGTGGTGTTTCCATATTCATAAAGGGTGTGCACATGTCCAGACTGGTAGCCCAACATAACGCATCAGATATACTTCAGGTGCAGCTAACATTGGGTAAGACAGCAGTTCAGGTCATAGACTGCTGTAGGTCCCCAACCATGTCCCAAGACTCACACTCCACTTTCCTAAGCACCCTGGAGAATATTGGGGTCCAACCCAACACTCTCAAACTGGGCGACTTCAACTACCCCTCTATTAACTGGGAAAACTACTCCTGTACCAATACACTTACCCAACATTTCCTGGAATTCATTAATTCCAATGTCCTGGACCAGCTCTTTCTTACCCCCACTAGAGGTAGCAACATCCTGAACCTGGTCATTACTAACATGGGCGACCGTTGCTCTACACCAGTAGTTAAGGCTTCCATGGTTAGATCTGACCACAAACTAATCACCTTGGAAATCTACCCCCCCCTCCCCCCACAAAGGTAACCACCATAAAAGCTTCTCCAGAGCTAACTTTGGGCTCCTAAAAACAGAAGTGGCTAACTTCAGAGCACCCATGCAAATGGAGAATAGTTCCCATGACCGCTGATACATACACTAATGCCCTCTACGAACACGTACACAAATGTATGGATCTCGCCATACCCAGTAGAACCAAGACGCTCTCCTCCAAAAAAAAGGAAGCCA
This sequence comes from Protopterus annectens, assembly GCF_019279795.1. NCBI lineage: Eukaryota > Metazoa > Chordata > Ceratodontiformes > Protopteridae > Protopterus > Protopterus annectens. The sequence goes on along the minus strand of NC_056728.1, from coordinate 187,221,954 downwards.
ATCTGGTGGTCTACTGCCGTAAACAAACTTTACAACAGGAGGAGGAACCTGATATGGAATAAGGTGAAGTCCCAAGACTGGAAAAACTCCCTTATCAGCCTCAACAAAAAGTTGAGATTTCTCATCAGATCCCCTAAAGCTAGCTATGAAAACAGAATTGCAGCAGATACTAAAGACAACCACAAGGACTTCATAGTTATGTAAAGAATATCCATGGCAATACCCAGAGTTGCTCTGAGCTACTCACAATGATACCTCCTATACAGAGCCAACAGATATTGCCAGTACAACTGCTGACAGATTTAGTGCCAACTTTACCCCCATCTCCCCACCAAAGGACCAATCACAATACCAGTAGATTGCCAGGCACCCAGTATTATTGCTGCACAAGTTAAAACAGTACTGTCCAAGGCCAAGAATACAGCTTCTGTGGGACCTGAGAATATCTCTGGCTGTGTTTTTCATGAACTACAGAGTGAACTGGCACCTCACCTGTGTGCCCTGTTCAATCACAGCCTCACCTCAGGCTTTGTCCCTACCGAATGGCGCACTGCTACAGTCATCCCTCTCCACAAAGGAGTTGTGGATGAAGTCAGGGTGGTTCATACAGCCTACCTTGATCTGGCCAAGGCCTTTGATACCATTCTCCACTCCAAAATCATAGAAAAACCCAGTAAGCTAGGCATCAACCCCTGTATCACTACGTGGGTTGCAAACTGGTTCACAGGTAGAACCCAGAGTGTGAAAGTAGCTGACTCCAAGTCAGACTGCCAACCAGTCTCGATTGGAGTCCCACAGAGTTCGGTCCTGGGTCCTCTCCTGTTTGTCATCTACTTCTCAGAAGTCCAGGCCAACACTGAGGGACTCTGGCTGACAATGTTCGCAGATGATTGCAAGTTGGGAGCTATTATTAACTCCCCAAGTGGTGATGACATCCTGCAGAATAGCTTCACTGAAACCAACGACTGGTGTCAGAACCATGGCCTTAAGCTCAGTGCCAAAAAATGTCTCGTCATTCCCCCTCAGGAAAAACCTGGTTCCCATGAATTACTACATTGATGGTAGTCCACTTAACACAGAAGGTGTTGTAAGAGATCTGGAAACACAGGTTGACAGCAACCTCTTTTTTGATTACTACATTGCCACTGTGGTCAGAATGTCCTATGTGGCGCATCTCATTACTAAGGGTTTTGCATCCAGGAAGAAAGAGGTCATTGTCTCCCTCTACTCTTCCCCCAATTGGCCAGTCATAGAGTACAATGCCCCATTTGGCATGTACCTCACTAGACACTTGCAGCAACTTGAGAAAAGTACCTCCACAAAGAGGATCCTAGGCCTTAAACACTTGCCCTGTATGGACAGACTCAAAATACTCCAACTATTCTCTGTCTCATATTGTTTAAGAGGCAATCTCTGCTTGATTTACAAAGCCATGTCTGACCCAGCTCTGTTAGAAATGCTAAATCCCAATCGCTCCACACCACATGCTCCAGAGATCTCAACCTCATTACCATAATTAACAGAACATGTTGTAGGAAGAAGAGGTTCATAACCCAGAGACTTCCCATGCTATGTAACAGACTTCCCATACATGTCAAACAGAGCACCTCACTGACCCTCTTCAAAAGAAATCTTGACGAGTGGATGAGAAACAGAAAATTCACCCCGGGGGTAACTCCGGTGACTCTACTGGACAGAGGCACTGGGAACTAAGGTCGGGTGGCACTATGCCAGGGTAATTCTATGGCTAGGCTTGTAAAGACTCCAGGGTCATTAGCCTAGTACACACCTATGAACCTGTAAGTAATTTGATGCGAGTGGATGGTGTTACTGAAAAATACAGATATTTCCCCAAGTTACTCAACAGGCTTAAGGCATGATTGGCACTAAACCATTGTGTAGAGGGAGTATCGTCATTGCATTGAAACCATGACTCAGTAACTATGTAGATATGAATGAGTTTGGCTTGCAGAATCCTTCAAGTTCTGCCATCATTCTGTTTAAGACTCCTAGCATTGAGTGATGCTACCACACTGTTGTACAAATTTGAGTTTGCTATGTGCAGTAGGGAGAGACTGCCTAAAAAAAGGGCACTATGAGGGCAGCAAAGGCTTTAGCCAGTATGCAGAAGCCCTGATATGAGACAGATCCATACTGGCTCCTGTTAGAATGACACCAGCTGCTTAGACAATTGGCAAAGCCAGTTATCTTGTCTTTGTATCTAGATATTATCATTGGTGAAAGTGAGATGTTACTCGATACAAATGTGTTTCCTGCCACAAATGCATGCGTAGTATGTTCCATCATGTCTCTCTGTATATTCTTCTGGGTAGGTCATCTTAAGTCATTCACTGTGATATAGGCCCGCAACTTGGCCATAGGGATATTTGTTCTCTTTAAGGTGCCAGCATTAACTAGGATGCATACAAGACCTCAAACATGCAGGTCCAGAGATTAACTAGGATGCATACAAGACCTCAAACATGCAGGCCCAGAGATTCCTTTACTTTTAAACGAGCATTCAGAAACAACTAATCTGCATGCTCACCACAGGAGTTAATACCCTTGACCTGGTCCTCATAAACATGGGGGAGTGATGCATTCTCCCTAGTGTAATTCTTCATCGGTCTGGTTGGACCGCAAAGCTGTCTCCTTTGAAACAAATATTAAACCTAGGACCTCAGCTAATCTTGGAACATTTAAAACAATCCATGGCTAACTACCTTCTCCTAAGAGACGGCCAAACAAAATTACAAGCCCCCTGGATCTTTAGAGCAAAGCTGCCTACGTAGAATTCTTCACAGAAACCACATACAAGCATTTTTTCACCAACAATCACTAGGCAGCAGGTCATGACTGTGTTCTCAAACACCAAAAACACTGCCTCAGTGAGCCCTGATAATATCAAAGGATATTTCTCCTGAATATCACAAAACATTACCTGTCAGGCCTGCTAGAATATGTTTAACCATAGCCTCCAGACAGGCTTTGTGCCAAATAAATGGAGGACTGCAACAGTTATCTCTCTACATAGGGGGGGGCTCTCCATGGACCTGGGAAACTACAGACACACAAGTCTGACTAACCTAATATGCATTGCCATGAAGAGAATTATCCTGGATCTGATAAACAATGACATAGGAAACGTATGGATGCTAGACCGTACCCATTTCAGTTTTGTCAAACGTAGGTCATGGCTACTTAACCTGGTGGACTTTTTTGAGACAGTCAAAAAAGTTATGGATAAGGGTAAAACAGTGCACACTGTCTACCTCAACTTGCCCAAGTTGTTGAACACGATACCTTACTTAGTGTAGATAAACTTGCAAACTTGAGAATAAACGCGTATGTCACCCGATGGATAGCCAGATGGCTCACCGATAGGATGCAAGAAGTTAGGATAGGGGATTCTACCACAAAGAGGCCAGTCACTAGAGGAATCCTGCAGGGATTGTTGCCAGAGGGTCCCTCTCCTTTTGACATCCACTTCTCGGAAGTCAAGGCAAGGCAAACATGAAGGACCTCTAGCTGACAAAGTATGCAGACAACTTCAAACTTGATGTGGTCATCGAATCCTCTAAAGACAAAGCTACCATTCAAGAGAGCCTAATCAAGACAAACTGGTGCCAAAGCTATGGACTAAAACTGAATGCAAAAAAATGAATAGTATTATCGTTTGGAGTGATGATCACCTCTGGAAATTACCACATTGGTAATACCCCCTTAAAAGTAGAGCCAGGAATCTGGGAATGCATATTGAGTGTAACCTAACCTTTGACCACCTTGTGTCTACTGTGGTGAGAAGATCTTTGACTTTGCACAACATGTAAATAAGCACATGGCATCCACGTCTAAGGAGTTTACTGTTCCGCTGCACTTGACTGTCAGCAGACCAGTCATTAAGTACAATGCACCTTTTGCATGTCCCTGACCAGGCACTTACAGTAGTTTGAGGGACCACAGAGATTACTCACAGAAAGAATACAGGAAATAAACAGCAAACCCTATGTAGACCCATCTCAAAGACCCATTCCTGTACTCTGTCTCTCCAGACTGTTGCACTGCAGTCTATGCCTAGTCTGATCTGATCCCACATTGAATGGCTTTGTTGTACATCCACAAAATAAATAGCATCAGAATTGCCCGTTCTAAGGACCTAAACCTTGTCTACAACATAAACAGGACATGTTGGAATGGACAGGTACTTAATTCAAAGATTACCCCCTCATCTGGAACAAGCTTCCTATCAATGTGTAGCAAAGCTCATCCCTAACCGTGTTCAAATGTAGCTTGGACCAATGGATGAGAAGTAGCAAATTTATTTGTGGTTTGGCATCTATGCTCCTATTGGACTAGAGCAACCTGTGAATGCTTGATGTGCCTATATTGTAATCATAAAATTTCTTGCTGTATTGACACACATCAGCAATAATTATGTGGTGTAAGCTTGGCTAGGCTTAAAATGTCTCTTGGGCCAGTAGCCTTGCAACCAGCTATGAACAATGGTGCCCTTGTAATGTCAGATTCTGTCGCCAGACAAGCAGTTTATAATCTCCCTGTTTTGGTCCTGTCTATGCAGTGTGGATTCTGTGTGTCTAACTCTAGAGTCACCTATAGCTAAACCATTTTCCATTGTGTGAAATCAGACTTATTGGGATTTACGGGGTTAGACCTGTTTTCCTGGTGATCTGTATGGATTTTGTAATGTGTGTGAGACAGGAGAAATAGGCATTGCCTTGTACACTGGAGGCTGGGATCTTTCATAGTGTGTTCTAGCAGGCTTTCTTAATTTTCTCTTTACAGTTTAAAAATAAATTATGGACTTAGTGTATTGTGATCGATGTGATGATCTGGAGGTATGTTGCTTACTGATAATGGGATAATGGAGAGGTTTGTCTCGGTTTCTTAAATATTTACATACATACAAATATTTCAGCCACAGGCATTAATGCCCTTCTAGCTTGGCAACATACCAAAACACCTGTTTCCATAATAAGTGTCCATGCTGTTCTTAAAAATATCTAAACTAGTACTTGCTTTAATGTAATTTGATGGTCTGTTCCATGCATCAGCTACTCTGTCAGAAAACCAATTAGTACAGTTCTCATTCCTAAAGAATCTTTTGCATAGGTTTTCTGATGATTCTTTAATACTTTTTGATAACTCCAAACATTCCCAGAGGTAGTTGTCTCTAAATGCCCTATGTACCCGAGTAAGATCTCCTCTTAGATGTCTGTAAGAGAGACTGTACAAGTTAGAATATTTTAGTCTTTCATAATAACTTAAATTTTCACATCCATTTATGGCCTTGGTGTATTTCTGCTGTACTCTTTCCAGTTTACTCATACTTGTTCTCTTATAGGGTTTCCATATTATTTTTCCATACTCAAGTTTGGGTCTAATATAACTAACAAACAATGACTTCTTCATTTTTGATTTCCTAGACTTTATAAATCTTTTTATACAACCTATAGTTCTGTAGCTATCATTAACCAATTGTTTGATATGATTAGAAAAACTCTTACCTGGATCTACCCATATAACCAGGTCTTTAAATGAGTTTACGGTTTCAATCAGTGTGTGCTGTATTAAATACTCACCTTTCAATTTGTCTCCCAAATCCCATATGCCTAGTTTTTGATGAATTTATCAGCATATTATTCTCCTGTGCCTAGATGGTCAATTTAGTCAAGTTATTTTGTAGGCATGCCTTATCTGTAACGCACGTAATCAGTTTACCCAATTTCAGGTCATCTGCATATAGACTGTAGAGCACCTTAGATGAAAAAGTTAGGTCTGAAAGATGCAATCTAAACAAGTTCATAGGTTCATCGGTGGGTACTAGGCTATCTGCCCAAAGGCATTTATAAGCCTATTCAGAATGTGTTGGCTTTCGCCACCCCCCTTAGACGGCGAAGGACAGAGCCCTTTGGGACACCCTGACTGTAACCAAGGATTTCACTTGTCCAATCACTGTATGATACTTTCCATGTACTATTTGTAAGCCATGGAGCTATCTATCTTATCAAGAGTACATCAATACTTAGTTGCTCTGATTTATTGATTAGTGTTTTGTGTATGACTGTCAAATGCTAGTTAAAGCTATATAAATTGTATCACAACATAATTTTTCATTCATAGCTGTTGTTATATTGTTATAGAACATCATGTTACGGGTGGTAATAGCTCTATTTTCAACATACACATGCTGATATATAGTTTCAAGTGATAACCTATCCAATTCTGATAATAACTTATCCAATATTACTTTCTCCATTGTTTTTCCGTAACATGAAAGTAGACTTAAGGATCTGTATGACTCTGGGTTTGTCCTACTCCCCTTTCCCTTAAAGTTTATTAAAGTGCATGTCTCCAGTCTTGAGGCATCTCCCCATATTTATATGGCCTATTCTTGAAGTGTTCCCAGGTCATTGTTACTAATTCTGTCTCCTCCCTGTGCTTTGGATCCAGTTTGTGCAGTCTTTTTCAATATAATCTAATTTGATTCCAGTATCTGGGGTTACTGGATGTCACTAAGACTACTTATCACCCCCTTTTGTGGAGCCAAATTGTTTTGCAAGATTTTGTAAATATATCTATAAACTGTTTTGTCTGAGTATAAATTTTAGAATCTGCACACAGTTTATCAATTTCTATGCCTTTATTCCTTCCACATCTTATGCATCTGTAAAAGGGTTTCCTATTATGCTCAATATCTTTATGCAAATTTTCTTCAAATTTTTCCTTATCTTGTCTCACACTATGCTTAGTCCAGCTTGTTCAGTTTTCAAAGTTGTAGTTAGACCTCACTTCTGTTTCTTACATTGTTTTGTCTCTCACCTTAATCAGATATCTTGTTCTTATGGAAATATATCCCCCTGACATTGTATGCCTAGATCCTGATGTTAAACATTTTTTTCCACTCAAACAATTTCTCTTTCAAAACTTTCTACATTCCATCTGCAGTTTTCCATTGAACACCTTACTCCATCTAGTTTTACCTAGTGACTGTTTTGCTTCCATATAATCTGCAATTAACCTTCTGTGCATTGGTTTAGATTTCATTTTGGCAGAGTTATCTAGCAACAAATTAACTTTTATAGCCCCATGATCACTGCACATCAGTGGTGGTATAACTTGATTTGAAGAAACAGTAATTTCTTTAGGAGCACAATGTCTAGTATGTTCCATTCCCTGGTAGTTTTTTTTTTTACAATCTGAAGCAATTGTTGATGTTAAGTTGTCTATCTCGCCTTCATTCTTGCTGGTTGGGATCAGAGCCGATCCTCGGCTCTGACTCGGCCATCTTCTATAGCTCGAGAGCTGTTTACTGGCTCGAGGCTACCCCTTATCCCATGATGCCTAGTGCTAGCTACCCAGATCTCATTTGCCGCTTTAGCTGCGAGGTGTCATTTTACTGGCTCAGACTTGTATTGGTTTACTTATATAACTTTTCTACTGAAAATTAAATTTTTTCTAGGAGTTATTCTTTATTGTTAGTCCTATAACTTGTTGTGTTAATAAACTCATTCTTAGGGGTCTTTTAAAGCCCCATGATTCACCGGCCAAGACACAACCTGTGAAATCCCCAAAACCGACCAAATCGTTGGCTCCAAGCTCGGAACCATCATTGGTTCATACTTTACCTGCCACTTTGGTTCCAGCCGGAATCGATGAGACTATCTCCCCGTCAGCTCCATCAGAATAATCGGAGCCGTCGCGGAGCCACAAGAGGCTGAGGTCTCCTTCTGTGGAATCCATGCATTCGGCTCCTCGGTCTCCCCTGCTTCAGAGTGAACGCAGTCACAGATCTTCCCACTCCTCTCGGTCCTCTAGACTCTCAGTTCACGACGTGGAGAGAGTGGTCAGTAGGTTGCTGAAGTCGCAGGAACTTGCCAAGATGTTGTCCAGCCCTCGTCAACAGGTGTCGGCTCCATCCACTTCTGTCGATGTTCCTCCTCCGACTTCGTTGAGCTCGGAGCCGGAGTTTGTTGGGGTTCGAGTCGTGGAACCGTCGGCTCCAATAACTATTTCTCCTTCTGTTCCATCGTCGGCTCCGATTCCCTCAATTGTGCCGTCTGTCGAGGGATCTGGGCGCCGAGGCTCCCACATCGGCTCCGAGAGGGCGAGTGTTATCGGACCCTTGTCCGACCCCATTCTCCCTCTCAGAGCTTCGGCGCAGGTGAGTTCGGCTCCTACATCGGCCTCGGAGCCATCTCCCTTGGTGCGGAGAGGGATTCCGATTTCCTTGGAACCGGATCCTTCTCTGCATCATAGCAGGGATGACTTCGATGTCATGAGGAGTGTGCTGGCCTCTGAGTCAGCTCCATGATCGACCCCACTGGCTCTGTCCCCTGTAGTGCTTGCGCCAACCTCTGCTCCTCCTCCAGACCCCAAGCGTGGGGAAACAGCTATCTAGGGGCATCCCATTGGGTATTTCCTTCTCTTCCCAGGCCTCCCATGATCATTCAGAGGAGCCCTCTCTTAAGAAGAAGTGCAAGAGGAACCACATTGACTCCCCTGAGTCTGTCACTTCTGATACAGACTTAGATGATTCGGAAGGGTCCCCGAGGTCCCCCTCTGAAGAAGTTTCCTTCTCGGACATCCTAGAAATGCTTAAGCAGAGGGGGAACTGGAGTTCCCTAGCCCCTACCGAGGATGAGTCTGTATTCAATCCAAGAAGAAAGCTAGTGCTTAGCCTAATCCCAGTGCTTCCAATTATCAACAAAAGCAAAGTAAGAAAATCACTGGGAACACAATAAATATTTATTAAAACACTGAGAGTAAAAAAGTGAGCGCTTTCGGGCTAAACCCTTCATCAGACAAAAGTGCTCTTACAAACATCTCATTTTTAAAAAATACTTACACCAATCAGTACTCAGAAAAAACCCGCCTTTTTCTGTGGGTTGTCCTAATACAAACTATTCAATTAATAATTAAAGGCACATATTACTACTGATGTTTATTCAATAAAATAAAAATAATAGAAATGAAAATAAAAATTCAATAAAAAGCACGCCTATTTTTGAGAGTGGGTTTCAGGGGTACCATATCATTCAGCCCTGGTTTAACCCGAAAGCGCTCACTTTTTTACTCAGTGTTTTAATAAATATTTATTGTGTTCATACAGCAGCAGTTCCCAGTGATTTTCTTACTTTGCTCATGAGTCTGTATTCCTGGATGCGTTCGGTTCCCGACCTTCCACCTCCTGGGTTTCTCCGCCTTTCGATAAACTCATGTCTGTGGTGGCTCGAAAGGCTTGGTCAGCCCCGGATACAGTGGAAACAACCCCGAGGAGACCTGGCAAGTTTATCACTGCACCCCTTGATAAGCAGTTCCTTATCAAAGGCGTTCCTGTGGATGCCATGGTGGTAGCAGCAGCCACAAAAAGGAGTTAGCAGAAACTTCTTCGTCTGTCCATCCTCCTAACAAGGAGTCTAGGACTATGGATAGATATGGGAAGCAAATGTTTGCTTCAGCGACCTTTTCTATGAGGTCACTGAATTACTTATGCCATTTTACCCGGCTTCAGAGGGATCTCCTTAAAGAGCACGGGGATACCCTTCAGGATCCATCAGCTGAAGGGGCTCAAGCTAAAGTGGCTTCCCAGCTGGCGACCCTTAATTCTGTAGTCAACTCCTCCATGAGGCTCATTTCCTTTGCAGCTGATGGTGTGAGTAGAGCCGCAGGTACAGGCGTGGCCCTTAGGAGACACGCATGGATGCGGCTGTGTAATTTTGCAGAACCCTTTAGAGCGTCATTCACCAACACCCCCTTTGACGGTTCCTTTCTTTTTGGACCACAGGTGAAAGACACTTTGACTAGGTGTGAGCAAGAAGACAAGACTCTCTCTGCCGTGGGAGTCCATTTTTCCACTCCTTCCAGACCATACCCCAAGGGCCAGAAGAGTGGTAAAATGTGGTTCCGAAAATTCCAGGGAGCCCCACCTGACAGACGTAGCGATTTTTCCTCCAGGGGCAGAGGAGGAAACAACAACAACAGACGCTGCCCTCATGGCAGAGGGGGTCTGCAGAACCAGGGCAGCAGAGAATCCTTCTCTGAGAAGCCGTTCCAGCATCCCTGAAGGGTTGCCCCGATGCCCATCTCTGGAGGCAGTTGGGGGAAGACTTTCACTATACCGAAAAAGCCTGGCAAAGTTTACCACAAGACAAATTGGTACAGTCAATTATATCCAGAGGTTACAAAATCCCTTTCTCTCAACCCCCCCTTACCGTCAAGCAAATCCCTTCCAGATGTTCCACCCAATCTGAGGGACCAAGCAGTCATAGAAGTTTTAAAACTGCTAGAAAAAAAGTGTCATCCAGGAGGTCCCAGCAGACCAACAGGGATCCAGAACTAACTCAAGGTTCTTTTTGGTGCCAAAAAAGACTGGAGACCGATTCTGGATCTCAGTAGACTAAACAAGTCTGTTCAAAGAACAAAGTTTCGGATGGTCATACTACAGTCCATTCTACTCTTTCTGGGTCAGGACAATTGGATGTGCTCCATAGATCTTCAGGATGCGTACTGTCACATCAAAATGGACAGGCGCTCCAGGAGATTTCTTTGCTTCCAGCTGGGAGCCAGTCATTACCAGTTCAGAGCTCTGCCCTTTGGTCTCGCCACAGCCTCCAGGGTGTTCACCAAATGTATGGCAGTGGTCACGTCAGGGATTCCAGGTATTTCCCTATCTGGACGACTGGCTCCTCACTGCTACTACCAGGCATCAACTTTTGCAAGTCAGGGACTACACAGTCACAATCTGCTCCCAACTAGACATTACAATAAACTTTGAAAAATCTGCCTTGTTGCCCTGTCAATCTATCACCTATAGGAGCAGACTTAGACACAAGGAGCATGTCCGCAAGGCTTCCGCCAGACAGGGTATCGTTAATTTGCCAGCAAGTTGAAATTCTAATGCAGAGCAAAAGGATCCAAGTCAGATTCGTCCTTCAAACTCTGGGTTCCATGGCAGCAGCAATTCTCCTAATCCCTCTGGCCTGCTTTCATATGAGAATCCTTCAGTGGCTTCTGTTCACACAGTGGTCTTTCCAACAGCTTCCCATGTCTCACATGATTATAGAAGCATGCAAAAGGCACCTTTCCTGTTGGATGGTCTCCCCACTTGTGTCTCAGGGCAGACCCTTCATTCAGCCCCCTCCGGTTGCCACAGTGACCACAGACGCCTCCCTAATATGGGGGAGGGGGCATTATCAGGACAGGACAGTCCAAGGCACTTGGCAGCCTCACGAGTAACATCTGCATATAAATGTCTTAGAAATGAGAGCCGTGCTCTTAGCGTTGCAAGCTCTTCAGGACTCTCTTCCTTCTGGGACCATTGCAATTCAAACGGACAACATGTCAGTGGTGTGGTACATCAACAAGCAGGGCGGAATCAGGTCCTACCCCCTATGTCGAGAAGCACTCAGACTCTGGCGTGGGCGATTTCTTCCCAACGATTTATTATTGCGATGCACATCCCTGGGAGGACCAACATCATAGCAGACAGGCTCAGCAGAGCTATACTCATGCCTCACAAGTGGTCTCTGAACCAGGTAGTTGCGGATCTGATCTTCCGCAAATGGGGACAGCCTTGCTGTGACTTTTTTGCCACCCCCTTCAACAGCAAATGCAGCAACTACTTCTCCCTTCTTCCGCTTCCTGGTCATTCTCCCAGAGACGCTCTAGTCCACAATTGGCCTCAGGGACTTTTTTATGCCTTCCCTCCATTTCTCTTGATACCAAAACTCATACAGAAAGCAATGTCTTTGGGTTGCAGAATGATCCTCATTTCCCCCTACTGGCCTCGACAGATATGGTTCCCATTCCTACACCATTACCTTCACGAGCAGCCTTGGACTCTGGATCCAATTCCAGACCTGCTGATTCATCAATCAGGTAGGCTGCATCAATCCCTTCAAACACTCCAGCTCACAGCTTGGTTGCTCCACTTCCAACCTTAGCCAGGCCTTCCCAGCATTTCCCCGGCCATACGTGAAATTATTGTCTCCTCTCACAAGTCTGCCACTAGAAGGACTTATGCTAGCAAATGGAAACGTTTTTCTTGTTGGGCTGAGGCTAGGAATATAGATCCCTTTTCAGCCCCAGTCCACGAAATCTTGGAGTTCTTAGCAGATCTTTTTCATTCTGGGTCTGCTTCTGCTACAATTAGGGTTCAATTAGCGGCTATCTCAAACTTTCATCTTGGGTTGTCTAATACAAACATTATGTCTCATAAACTATGTAAAGCTTTTCTAAGAGGGACTACTCTCCTTAGACCACAAGTGAGAGATCCCCCTCCTCCTTGGGACCTAAACTTGGTACTAACCTCCTTAGTTATGCCCCCTTTTGAACCTGCAGCGTCCTGGTCCATTAAGTTCCTATCTTGGAAAACTCTCTTTCTGGTAGCTATTACTTCAGCCAGATGTGTCTCTGAACTCCAGGCACTATGTGTCTGTCCTCCATACTTAGATTTTCATAAGGACAGGGTTGCTCTGAGGACTAATCCCTCTTTCCTTCTGAAAGTCTGCTCTGAAAATAATTTAAACAAATCTATAGATCTTCCTGTGTTTTTCCCTAACCACACCAACAAGGCAGAATACAAATTACACCAGTTGGACGTTCACAGACAATTGCATTTTTACTTGCATAGGACCAAGGATACAAGGAAGTCGGACCACCTGTTCCTTTCCTATGCACGAGGCAAACAAGGTCTCCCAGTTTCCAAAGTGACCTTATCCAGGTGGTTGTCTCACATTATTACTTTCATCTATCAACTGAGAAACAGAGTTATCTATCAAACCAAAAGGTCATTCTACTAGGGCTTTGGCCACCTCTGTAGCCTTCCAGTCTAGGTTGCCCATGGACTCTATCTGTGCAGCTGCTACGTGGGCAAACCCTCATACCTTTATTTCTCATTACAAGCTAGATATGGTCTCCAGGAGCAGGGCTAACTTTGGTTCCACTGTTCTGAAAAGTCTGTTCCAATGAGCCGCCCAGGATTGTTAGTTGTCTTCATCTCGCCTTCTAACTTGCGTCCCACTATCCGTCCCCCTGTCCTATTGGACTGAGAGGAGTTCAAGTTTTCACTGGCTGAGTGTTCTCTCATTGTTTCCTCTACAGACTTAGAGTATGACAGGTGTGCTCATCATTTTGCTTGGAGAGGTTCTTTCTCTAGCTATGGCTAGGGTTAGCTATTTCAAACGAGATCTGGGTAGCTAGTGCTAGGCATCGTGTGATAAGGGGTAGCCTCGAGCCAGTAAACAGCTCTCAAGCTATAGAAGATGGCCGAGTCGGAGCCGAGGATCGGCTCCGATCCCAACCAGCAAGAAAGAAGGCGAGATGAAGATAACTAACATGGAACATTATGGTAGGTACATAACTTCTTTTTCCTGAATATATGCAGTGAATAATTTCCTTACTAATGTTGTTGAATCAATATTATTATTCCAGTCTGTTTCTGGTAAATTTAAGTCCCCAGCTAATATTATTCTTCCCTCCTGTGTTTCATGCAAGAAATGTATGAATTCCTCTAGGTCATCTGCACTTGACTTGGTGGTCTATACACTCCAACAACTGTTATATGTTCCATGGTCATCTTTACTGTCAGTTACACAATCTATAGTATTGGTGTTATCATTGAACATGTAATAAACACAGGTTGTATAATTATCTTTAATCCTTTTCATAACACCTCCACCTGATTTTTTGTTAGAATGTCTGTTACAATAAAAACATTTATACCCTGACAGAACTGGTTTCCAGTCATTGTTCTTTAACCATGTTTCACAAACAATAACATTAGTCTTGTGAGAACGTAGCAAATTTCCAATAAAAAACTTTATTATTAATGCTCCTAGCATTAACAACCATCAGAGATGCATCAGATGTTGCTATCTATGAATTGTTAAATTTTCAGCCTGGCAAAAATCCTGCTTAGTGTTTGTCAAATATTTAAAAATCAAGAAAAAAGAACGGTCCAACTAACACGGCCAAATCCAGTTTAAAAACGCACAAAATGTTTAATAAATAAGATAAATCAGATGAGCGCTTTCAAGCATTAAGCTGCTCGTCAGATCTAAAAGTCACAAATTAGGAAGCAGCACTTTAAACAAAAACACACATTCCGTTCAATAAAAACTACCCAATCAAAAAATGCAAGGAATGTTTCAATGAAGCAACTGTCTTGAAAATAATACAAGTCTTAAAGGTACAGTCCCATTAAGCCCAGGAGTCTCATCTGCTTGTAACCTCACAATCCACTTCATCTCTGCCAGTTCAGTACTATGAACAATGTTACCTCCTCTCATATTCTTCACCGGCTGTAAAACCAAAAATGAAAGTGTATGTGCTAGATTTATAGAAACACGTTTCATAAGTGCATTCAACATGTTTTTAAGCCGGGTATCACTTATATGCTTTAAAATTCTTTCTTTAAAAGGTCTGTTAGTTTTCCCCACATAGAAGTGAGGGCATTTACTACAGACATCCAGGTACACCAAATCACAACTTCTACAATTGGCATTCTGCCTGGGATTAACATAAAATAATTCAAAACGTATTGAAAAGTTTTAGCACTTTTCTACACCTGATTTACATAAACGACAAGGGAAGGTCCCAACCCTCTCAGGTCTAAGAGGACTGTAGTCTTTGCCCAATCTGGGACCATAGCATAACTGTCTCTTCAGAGAGAGAGCAATCTTAAATCAGAAAAATAGGTTTGTTGCCTGCTGCTTCTGGAGTACACTCATCCATCTGAAGAATTGACCAGTTCTTCGGAACAGTATCACACACCCTATTGATGTTGCTGGAGAACGTAAAAGTCACATGTACATTGTTGTTACTAGCGACATTCTGCCTCGCATCATACAATCTCTGTCCATCTCTCCTGAAAAACAGAGTCTCATCTGTGGATCTGAGTGCCAACCCCTCATTCATGTATGTTTGCACTTCTCTCTGCCAATACTGTCTTCTGATAAAATTGCTTTTCAAGTCCTCAGAGGCAGTTTGGAATTTGGCTTCATCTGTATTTAGCCTAGAGAGTCTCAGAAACTGACCTTTAAGGACATTGCGGCATACATGGGTAGGGTGCATACTGGACAGATGCAACAGAAAATGTGCTTGAACTTCTTGCTTACTGTTGAAAAAATTGTACTAGAAAGAACTTGGCTAAGTGTGTGTTAGGTGAAAACTGGGCTTAGTCTGTGGTGGGTACAATCTCGGAAGACCTTGATTATAACTCTGATCTGCAGCTGTTTGTTATAAAGAATAATCTGAAGTAGTTAACTTCATTTGTGCATCAACCTATGGGTTTTCGGATCCATATCGGATCCGAGCCGGCAGTTTCCAACAGCTGAGATCCAAGCTCCTCCCCCTACCCATAATCCCCTGCCATCCCTACCTGACCTCAGATCTAGTTTGCCGCGGTTGAAGCCAGCAGCTTGATCTTTGAGTTCCAGGCATTGGGATTTTCTAATCAAGACTTTGTGAGGAGATTTGTCTTTTTTCTTTACTTTCCTGTCAAAAAAAAAAAGTGTTGTGTGTGTGTGTTTAGCTTCCCCTTGTAGTTTTCTTCGCTACAAATTTTAATTTTAGCTTATTTCCTCCCCCCGCTCGTGAGAGCGTTAGGGCGTGTGTCTGTGTGTGCTTGGGGCCTAGTATACGTTTCTTTCTTAGTATAATGTCTGAGGCCCAAAAGAAATGCTTTGCTAAATGTACCGAGTGTGGCCATAAGCTATCCCTAGCAGATGGCCACACTCGGTGCGTTTTGTGCCTTGGGGTTGAACACCTCTCCTCTGGTTGCACTATTTGTGCGGCGTTCAACCCCAGGGCACTTAAGGACCGGAGGTCAAAGTTGATTCTGGTGGGACTTCTGCCCCCGGATTCGGCTCCGACCTCCGGTTCCCCCGTGGTGCCTGCCACAGCTGCGGCAGTACCCACGACTGCTTCCCTTCCCCTGGCCGGGACTCAACCTCCCACCTCGGGCCAGGAGGATAGGAAAGCCCAGGAGGATAGGGAAGCCAGAAACGAGAAGCGCAGGGAGAAGCACCACAAGCGGCGGCCCGAGGCCTCTACATCGGCCCCACCAGCTAAGCAGGCTTCTCCCTCCAAGACCTCCGAGCCTTCTCCTTCCCGGCTCCAGTCACCTTGCTTCTCACAGGGACCGGAGGAGAAGGCCAGGTCTCCCTTGAGGTCATCGAGGCGGCACTCCCGTCCCGCCTCGGTTGCCTCGTCCAGGTCCACCAAGAGCTTAACGGACACAGATTTGGACCGGATGATGAGAAGATTCCTCCAGGCCCAACTGCAGATGGGAGTGCTCCTGCCTCCCCCCCCTCGGGGGGAGCTCGACCCCCTTTTTCTCCCCGATAGCTCCTTCTCCAACCTGCTTACCGTGTTTGGAGTCCTCGGAGCCGAGTGGCATTGGAGCCGGGGGTGTGTCGGCGCCGATAGTATTGGGTACTTAGGCGCCGACAGCGCCATCGAGTCTGTCGGGTCCCTTTTCGGCAGATCCGAGCTCTCAGAGCCGAGAGCTGAGCTTCGGATCTGAGGGTGTCAGTGTGCCTTCGGCTCCGTCCAGGTTGGAGCATAGTGGCCCGTTGGATCCGATAGCGCCGGCCCCGATCCACTCGGATCCGAGGGAGGGTTTGCTCTCTGATCCCAGAGAGAGCAGCTCTCCTTTGGCTTTTGACATGGTGGAGAGGGCTCTGTCGAAGGATTCCAGGCCCCCGGCCACAGCTACGGCTCCACCCCACACTCCCTCTCGGTTGGTTCTGACTTCTATCACCCGGCCCCAGGGACAGCCTGCTCTAACGTCCCAGGTAGATCCCTTGTCGGGACATGATGAGCCTGGTGAGGCCTCCTCGGACAGCCCCCCCGAGGAGGTCCCTCACAAGCGCAAGTGCAAAAGGGAGGCACTTGGACTCCCCGGAGTCCTTGACCGAGGACACAGATTTGGAGGAAGGGGAAGGCTCCCCAAGATCACCCCCCGAAGACGTCTCCTATGGGGACATCATGGAGATGCTCAGAATAAGGGGAGGGTGGTCTGCCCCAAAGCCTACCTCGGACGGGTCTGTGTTCCTGGAGGCATTTGAAGCAGGCCCATCTACCTCTTGGGTGTCCCCTCCAGCTGACCCCCTGGTAGACCTGATCACTACCAGGACGTGGAAGGAGCCGGACACTGTGGAGCCCGTCCCGAAGAGACCTGATAGGATACTTAGTCCCCCCTCCGACAGAGTGCACTGGGGTAAGGGAGCCCCGGTAGATTCCATGTTGGTGGTGGCAGCCACCAAGAGGGAACTGGCCCAAGAAAGTCCCTCGGTCCATCCTCCTAGCAAGGAGTCTCGGGCGATGGACCGCCTTGGGAAGCGAGTCTTCAGTTCAGCTACTTTCTCGGTAAGGTCACTGAACTACATGGCACATGTCATACGGCTCCAGTGAGACCTTATTAAAGAGTACGCTGGGTCGCCCCCGGAGTCTATGTCGGCGGAGGACAAGCAGGTGTACTCTGCCCGAATGGCCACTCTTAGGTCTATTTCTAATACCTCTATGCGGCTACTATCCCACGCTACGAAAGGAGCTGCTAGAGCTAGCAGAGCGGGCGTTGTCATGAGGCGACAGGCGTGGCTCCGCCACTGTGATTTTGTGGAACCCTTTAAGGTGTCGTTCGCTAATGCCCCATTTGATGGTTCTGCCCTCTTTGGCAAAACCGTACGCGAAACATTAGTCCAGAACGAGAAGGATGAGAAGACATCTGCCGTCGGAGTCTGCTTCTCTGCTCCCCAGAGGTCTTTTTCCAAGAACCAAAAGGGACAGAAGAAGATGTTCCAGAAATCGCAACAGTCCCGTGATGCTCTGGACACCCAGTCCTTCCGAGGCAGAGGAGGACAGGGTGGACGCCGCCCTGGGGGCAGAGGGGGTCCGAGGAGTTTTGGGTCCAGAGAATCATTCTCTGATCAGCCCACGCAGCAACCCTGAGGGGTTACCTGACTGCTCCACTCTGGAGGCAGTTGAGGGGCATTTTTCGAGTCACCTGCCAGCTTGGGAGTCCATCACGACAGATCGCTCGGTGCTTTGTATCATATCCAGAGGTTACCAAATCCCGTTTCTTCATCCCCCTCACAATCCCAGATTCCTCCCCGATGTCCCCCCCGATCAGAGGGAGGCCGCGGCTGCGGAAATCCAGCAGCTGCTACAAAAAAGAGCCATTCAGCACGTCCCCCCAGACCAGTTCGGATCGGGCTTTTACTCCAGGTTCTTCTTGGTGCCAAAAAAGGCGGGGGACTTAAGGTCAATCCTCGATCTATCTCTCTTGAACCTGTCAGTAACCAAAGAAAAGTTCCGGATGGTCACACTTCAATCCATTCTCCTCCTCTTGCAGGAGAATGACTGGATGTGCTCTATAGACCTCAAAGATGCGTACTACCACATCTTGATGGACAGACACTCCAGGAGGTTCCTTCGCTTCCGGCTAGGAGCCAGTCATTACCAATTCAGCGTCCTCCCCTTTTGTCTCACCACAGCCCCCAGGGTGTTTACCAAGGTTTTGTCAGTGATAGCGGCCCACCTGAGACTCCAGGGAATTCAGGTCTTCCCCTACCTGAACGACTGGCTCCTGACCACCCCCACAAGGCATCTACTCTGCGCGGCCAGAGACTCTTTCCTTCGTCTAGCTCCCTGGCTGGGGATCACAGTCAGTGTAGAGAAATCTTCCCTCCTGCCGACCCAAATCATAGACTTCATCGGGGCCAGATTGGATATATGCCGGCTCCTAGCCTTCTTGACTTCGGACCGGCTTCGAACCCTGAGACTCCATGTGTGGGCCATTCTTCAGTACCCATCTCCTTCAGCAGCTTTGGTCCTGAGGGCCCTAGGGTCGATGGCAGCTGCCATCAACCTGCTGCCCATGGCGCGTTTGAACATGAGGATCCTGCAGTGGACCCTCCAAGTCCTATGGTCCTTCCTGCATTACCCTCTAAACCATCCCATTCACCTCAGCAGGGTTTGCAGGAAGGCCCTCCTGTGGTGGCTCCAGTCCCTGGACCTCCACAAAGGTCGGCCTTTGCTATGCCCCATCCCCTAACTGCGGTGACCACGGATGCCTTTCACCTTGGGTGGGGGGGGGGCATTGTCTAGGCAGGACAGTCCAAGGCATATCAGTGTCCTAGAGATGAGGGTGGTGCTGTTGGCGTTGCAAGCACTCCAGAGCCTTCTTCCCGTGGGGACTATTGCGGTCCAGATGGACAACATGTCGGTAGTCTGGTATATCAACAAACAAGGGGGAACCAGGTCCTATCCACTTTGCCGAGAGGCCATGAGAGTGTGGGAATGGGCGATCTCCACCAACCACTTTCTCATAGCGACGCACATTCCGGGACGGTCCAACATCCTAGCGGACAGACTGAGTCACACGATTCTCTTGCCGTATGAGTGGTCTCTGAATCCCGAAGTAGCGAAACAAATATTCTCCAAATGGGGTCAACCTTGTTGCGATCTTTTCGCTTCTCCCTCGAACACAAAGTGCAACGACTACTTCGCTCTAATTGCCCCACCCAGGGAATCCCCCCGAGATGCTCTGGCACATGCTTGACCGCCCGGTCTCCTTTATGCTTATCCTCCTCTTCCTCTAATGCTGAAGTTCTTAAAGAAAGCCAGTCGGCTGGGGAGCAGAATAATCCTCATTGCCCCATTCTGGCCTCGTCAGGCTTGGTTCCCTTATCTATGGTCTCATTTAGTGAATCCTCCCTGGATTCTGGATCCCATCCCGGATCTGATCTCGTACCCGTTAGACCTTCCGATCCCGAATCTGGACAATCTGAAACTCACGGCTTGGTTGCTCCAGTTCCACTCCTAGCTAGGACTTTCGGTATCTCTTCTCTGGTCAAAGCTATCTTAGTGGCGGCCTACAAGCCGTCTGCTAGAAGACTTTATGACAGCAAATGGAAACATTTTTCTGTTTGGGCGGAGCAACAAAACTTAGACCCCTTTACGGCTCTGTTGCCCGCGGTTAGACTTTTTGACCAAGGAGCCAGCTCTTCCACAGTCAGAGTTCAGCTGGCAGCAATTTCACATTATCACGTGGGGAGTGACCTAGGCCCTTTGATCTCAACCAGATTGTGTAAGGCCTTTTTGAAGTGTACCTTCCTACTAAGACCCCCGGTGAAGGACATAGTCCCTCCTTGGGATTTAGCGCTCGTGCTCCAGGCTTTGACAGCTCCTCCCTTTGAGCTTGCAGCTTCAGTGGATCTTAAACTATTATCCTGGAAAACAGCCTTTCTCGTCGCTATCACTTCAGCCAGAAGTGTTTCTGAACTGCAAGCCCTTTCCGCCAAACCACCGTATTTGACTTTTCACAAAGACAAAGTATCTCTCAGGACCAATTCCTCCTTTCTTCCTAAGATTGCTTCCGAATCAAATATCAATCAAACTATTAACTTACCTGTCTTCTTTCCCAATTACCAAAACAAAGGCGAATATAAAGTGCACTCGTTGGATGTTCATAGAAAACTGCGTTTCTACTTACACAGAACAGCTGGTCATAGGCAATCAGACCAGCTGTTTATTTCCTTTGCTAAAACTAATTTTGGAAAATCAGTTTCTAAAGTCACACTGTCCAGATGGATTTCACAGTGTATTCTACTAGCATATGAAAATTCTGGCCGGCCCGCACTCCAAGGAGTCCACGCCCATTCTACTAGGTCAATTTCCACCTCTGCTGCCTTTCGTTCTAGAGTCTCATTGGATGAAATTTGTTCGGCAGCCACTTGGGCTTCATTTCATACCTTTATAAATCATTATAAGTTGGACCTGGTCTCCAGAGGGGAGAGCATCCTTTGGCTCTGCAGTGCTCCTGAACATACTTCCATGAGGACCTCCCAAGATTTAAGTAGCTGGTGACTCTGTCCCATAGGTTGATGCACAAATTAAGTTAACTACTTCAGATTAAGAAGTTATGTACTCACCATAACATTCCATCTGAGTAGGTAAACTTCATTTGGCAGCAACCGCCCCCCCCTCCTTCTCCCTGACCGTCGGATGTTTATATTACTCTTATTGTCATCTGATTGCATCGAGGTCAGACCATAGACTGGCTATTGGGTGAAGGTCTTGCATTAGGCAAACTCAATCTGAGGTCAGGTAGGGATGGCAGGGGATTATGGGTAGGGGGAGGAGCTTGGAACTCGGATCTCAGCTGTTGGAAACTGCCGGCTTGGATCCGATATGGATCCGAAGACCCATAGGTTGCTGCCAAATGAAGTTTACCTACTCAGATGGAACGTTATGGTGAGTACATAACTTCTTATTTGGTATGGCTGTAGCAGGTGTTGGCTGTTACACGAGGTAGCAGTGTGCATTTATCTTCTGATGTGAAGGCCATTCACCCCTCAAATAATTGAAAGCAGGAGTGCAAATTGTCAGGCCATAGGTATTCTCCAGCACTTATTTAATTTGGTGTTAGGTGCATGGATTTAATTACCATACCATGACATGTAAATTGATTTCTGTGGTGTAGATATTGTGAAGTAAATTTGTATCGCTTGGATAGCATTTTTCACACCAAAATATTTACTCATGTTAGGCACAAAGGTAACCTGCACAGCAGTATGACATGCACAACAGATGTATGTTGGACAGAGTAACTAGGAAATGGGAGAATTAGCTATGTGAAGTAGGAAAGTGTGTCAATGCTGACTAAAGAGTGCAAGCTGAAAGGAATCTTGTCAGATTGTTTGCTTTGCTCTTACTCAGTGTAACCAAGGATGAGATGGATAGCCACCTTTCATGCATCCAAGTTTGTCCACTGTACGTACAACAAACCAAGTAGTATCTGGAACTGCAGAGCATGCTGCAAAGAAAGTCTGTCATTTCCCAAGTGACATCGCAATACAGCTTGAGCTGAAAAACTGGTGCTGGAACTGAAAACGATACCACCAAACAACAGTGTGTGTAAAACAGCTTGAGGCACACGTGAGGGAGAAGAAACCCCGGTATGAGAGAGTATTGATTACTTTGTGCCAAAGACATACGAGTACTGGGGGTGATAACTGAGACCTGGGTACCATGGTCAGTACTAAACACCTGAAGAAAACTACAGTCTTCCAATAAAGAGTCTAAAATTGACCTCAGAATGCTATACCCTATTTTGTATCCATATTAATAAACAGATCCATCAGTGAGTCCTATGTCCCATCCCAGTAGTGGAAAAATACATTCTCCTGCTATATAAGGGAGGAAACTCCACTGTTTTCTCAAACATTAGGCCAATTACATTGCTTTCCTCTATCTCCAAAATCCTTGAAAAATGTGTTCACAGACAACTGCAAGACCTCCTTAACCATTAGCTTCTCACCCCTACTCAGCATGACTTTAGCCCAAGACACAGTAATAACACTGTTGTTCTTAAGATTGTCAAACACCATTAATCAAGTAAGAAACAATGGTAGCCTGTTTTTTGCTTTATTTATTGATTTACTAAAAACCTTTGATATTGCCTATTATCCCAAACTATTTCAGCATTTTTTCAGTAGCTTCCTTTTAGACTAACAGCAGTCTGTCAAATGGCAAAATGCCCATTCATCTGTCTTCCAAGAACTGATTTTTGGGTCTTCTGCTTTTCAGTGTTTTAACAACCTCCATGCTGCATCCAAACATGCATCTCTAATCCAGTATGCTGACTTGACTCTTATGTTTTGATAAAATTGTGATCCTTCCATAACATACAGCCCAGCAATAATTTAACTCCATTGAATCCGGTCTTAAAATATCTGAGCTCCAACTAGATACAAGTGAAACAAAGTTGCTACTGTTCCTTCCCAAAACATACCACCAGAATAAGGCTGCCTTCAGTTTTCTCTCCCTAAGTAACACAAAAATAGAAATTGTCTTGTAAACAAATCCATTAGGGTCATTAACTGCTGTAAGGCTTCACACTCAAATGTGACAGCCTTTTCTGTGCATATTTACAGTTAAATTGCATTTGTCTGCCTAATTTCACACACACAAAAAAATACTATCTGTTCTGCTCGTTTCCTGCCTTTTCCTATACTAGAGTAGTCCGGATCCCAGAATTGCTGATTTCAGGACTTTAGTTTGTGTTTGAGTTCGCCAGACCTTGTGGTAGTGGGAAGTCTCTCTGCTCATCAGTGAGAGTGATCAGCATTAAGCAAGACTATCTGTCGCAAGAGGAGTGGGTTCCAGCTCTGAAATTGAACCTTATTGGCTGTTTTGGGCTAATTTATATCACTTTCAACTTTCTGAGTTAAAAACCTGTGTTTGTGCTTGTTTTAGCTCAGCAGATCCTGTTTGGATGTCCTGCAGACTACTACAGCACCAGAAATGAAAAGGAGAGACTTTTTGCTGATTCTAAGTATCTTTTTGGCTTTTTCTTGACTGTTTTTGCTTATCGCACTTTAAATACTGTTTTTACAGTGGTTCTGTTGTTTCTGCTGCATTTTACTGTTAAACCGTTTTAGTGTGTGCACTTTGATTTCAGCTAAAGTTAATAATTTAAACTGCATTTACTGCTGTAAGGCTTCACACTCAAGTGTGACAGCCTTTTCTGTGCATATTTACTGTTAAATTGCATTTGTCTGCCTAATTTCACAAAAAAAAAAACAAAACAAAAAGAATACGATCTGTTCTGCTCATTTCCCGCCTTTTCCTATACTAGAATAGTCCGGATCCCAGATTTGCTGGTTTCAGGACTTTAGTTTGTGTTTCTGAGTTGTCCAGACCTTGTGGTAGTGAGAAGTCTTTCTGTTTATCAGTGAGAGTGGTAAGCAATGAGGAGCCTATCTGTCACAAGAGGAGTGGTTTCCAGCTCTGAAATTGAACCTTATTAGTTGTTTCGGGCTGATTTCTATCCCTTTCAACTTTCTGAGTTAAAAACCAGAGTTTGCTCAGCGCTGCTTAGCTATGGTTAAAGTGTTCCCGGTGCCATAAAGTCTGCTCTTCAATTTTTCCCTTAGAACTAGCCAGATGTTCATCGTGCATACAGCTGCAGTAATCACAGATGGGTTCTCTGCCGTCAGGCGGGTCCTCGGTCGGCCGAATTCCAAAGTCTAGGTCTGGCGTCGGTTGCTGTCGCCTTCTTTCCTGACGTCAGTGCGACAGGGGTATATAAGACACAGCCGACGCCATTTTCTTCAATCTTTTTTGCCATGCGGTGCCCGAAGCAGAAGCAGTTCGCAAGCGCCGGTCGGCCAGCTCCTGAAATTACAGAAATTTGGAAACCGAAGTCTTCTTTAAAGCTAAGTACCCCGTTGGGGAAACTTTTCTTGCCTCTGACCGATGTCAGACAAAGTTAACAATTGTATTTCTTGTGGGAAGCAAATACCGCATAAGGATTTCCATTCCCTCTGCATAACTTGTTTAGGCCCAGACCACGACGTCTCGGGCTGTCGCTTTTGCGCTACTTTCAATAAACGCACTATTAAGCGTCGGGCGGAGTTCGCCCAGCACTTTTTTGGTAAAGCTTTTGATTATAAAATGTCGTCGGAGACTCCGACTACCGTTTTGTCCAAAAAACGCAAGGACAAAGACCGACATGCGAGGTCCGTGGTCTCCATCGACAACACGCCAAAACCGGCTACACGTGGTCCGGTTCTCAGCGAGGTGCCTACGCAGCCCCTGACTACCGACGACACTTCTCTGGTGGTGTCTTTTGTAACCGAGACCGCAGGTGCCTCGGCCCATACCCAGACTACAGTTACCGAAGCCACTGTGAGTGTTGAGCCTCCTAATGTGGACAGGTCCACTTCCACCCATGGTGTCTTTAGACCCTCATCTTCCTTTTCCATAAAGGCATTTACTAAGTCCAAATCAGCCATGCATCCCAAGAGGCCTGTTGCACAGGGCCCATCTCCAGGCCCCATGCCTAAAAAGCAGATGCTAAAAATGGCTGAGGATTTAATTACTCTTATCAGGGGTTCCCAACCCCCTCCGGACAAGAGACCCAGAGTGGAGGAAGATTCTCCCACTTCTGACCAGGGCTTCATTATTTCAGAACATTCTGATGAAGAGGAACACTCGTACTCCCCTTTTGAAGATTCTGATGCAGAGCAGTCCATTCCTTCTGTATCTCCCCCAGAGGATTTTTCTTTTGGGGAAACCTTGCATACCTTGAGGGAACACTTCCATTGGGAAGGCCAAGACTTTTCTGATTCCAAGAAAAGACTTAGGGAATTCCTTTTGCTACCTCAGCACAGACCTCTGGCGATACCTCCTGTCTTGGACATACTTGATGATGTTTACTTGGAGGCTTGCCTTAATCCGGATTCCCTGCCTCCTGCCCCAGTCAAGCCTGATAGGTACTACAGAGTTCCTAACTCTCACCAATTTCTTTACAAAAACCATAATGCTGACCCTGAAACCATTTCTCAAGGCCCCAAGGGAATGAAGGCCTCTACTGCTAAGAATCCACTACCTTCCGAAGGAGAGTCTAGATCCTTAGAAAGGTGGGGAAAAAAGGTATATACCTCGGCCACCCTAGCCATGAGGGCTTTAAATTGTCAGTTCCATATGCTTAAATATCAGCAGTTTCTGTTATCACAATTAAGGAATAAAATGTCACAACCTGAACAACCAGATTTGAAGGAGTTGCAGGATATGATGCATAGTGCAGAACAAGTGGGTAAACACACCTTACAATGTGGCTATGATGCCCTAGAGGCCTCAAGTAGAGCTGCTGTTACAGGATCAGTCATTCGTAGACATGCCTGGCTTAGGGAACAAACCTTGCCTGATCATGTTAAAGCTAAACTACTAGATGCTCCTTTACAAAAGGATGTATTATTTGGTACTAATGCTGAGAAGATACTACGGAAAATGGAAGAAAAAGCTAAATCTATGCAAACTGTCAAAGCTTTTCTACGGGTTCAACCACCACGTTTTAGCAGAAATTGGCCTTCAAAAAACTGGTCCTTTCCAGCCACGGACAAACCCCAAAGAGGTAGATACAGGCGCACAAGGGACAGAGGACAATCTCAAGGATCATATAGAGGCAGACAATGGCAAACTCCAGCACCAAGAGGTGGTGAAGACAGTGCACAACAATATAGGAAACAAACCCAATGACTTTCCCCTTTTCATGCCAAGCAAGTCTCAGCTGGCAGCACCCTTGGGAGGAAAGCTGGTATTATTTACAAGAAATTGGCATATTATCACAACAGACAAATGGATCCTGGACATCATAAACAGAGGCTACAGATTTCATTTTCACACTCTTCCAAAAATGAGAGGCATGCCGAACCTGCCACACAATCAAAGGGCAGAGGCTCAAATACAAATTTCAAAGCTCATGGACATGAAAGCTATTCAAGAGGTACCTACTCACGAACAAGGTCAAGGTTTTTATTCCAGACTATTCCTGGTACCAAGGAAAGGAACCGACTGGAGACCCATTTAGGACTTCTCCATCCTAAACACATTTCTACTCGTACCAAACTTCAAGATGCTCACCTTACAGCAGCTTCTTCCCATGCTGGGCAAGGAGTTTTGGCTGGTAACATTGGACCTCAAGGAGGCATACCTGCATGTCCCAATCAGACAAAGCTGCAGAAGATACCTCAGATTTCTTGCAGGTTCAATCCACTATCAATTCTCTGCATTGCCCTTTGGCTTATCTGCTACGCCCAGAGTATTCACGAAATGCCTGGCATCAGTAATTGCCTACTGCAGACTTCAAGGGATGCAAATTTACCCTTATTTGGACGACTGCCTGATCCAAGCGGACAGCAAACACATACTTCTGGAACATCTGGCTTATGTAACACGGTTATTGAATTCTCTGGGATACACAGTCAACAAAGAGAAATCCAGGTTAACACCATCTCAGAAAATAACTTTCCTGGGTGCCAACTTGGACACAAACACCCAGATGGCCTATCTTACGCCAGAAAAACAGGGGCAACTAACTCAGTACTTCAAAATACTAGCAAATTGTACCAGGCTAACTGCAAGGAAAATCCTGCAGGCTCTGGGCTTCATGGCATCTTGCATTCTTCTAATCCCATGTGCAAAGTTGCATATGAGGAAACTTCAATGGTACCTAAAAAAACTATGGTCTCAACACAGCCACAGTTTGGAAACAATAATACCAATAATCCCATGTTTGCAACAGGAATTTCTATGGTGGGCCCAAGCATGCCAAACAAACACAGGTCTACCATTCTGCAAGCCTCAAGCAAATCAAGTCATCACAACAGACGCCTCAGACTACGCCTGGGGGGCACACATGACAGACAGGTGCATTCAGGGCAAATGGTCCCAAAAGGAAAAGCACCTTCACATCAATCAAAAGGAAATGCTAGCAGTGATAAATGCATTTACAGCTTTCAAGGACCTCCTGCATCCAGGGCAATTATTGATAAGAACAGACAACACCACAGTAATGTGGTACATAAACAAACAAGGAGGAACACATTCATACCCCCTGTGCAGGCTAGCCCATGTCACTTTGGAACTTGGCTCTGGAATGGCAAATCGAACTTCAAGCACAGTACCTGCCAGGATTGGAAAACACGCTGGCAGACAATCTAAGCAGAAATATGACAGAACCACACGAATGGAAGTTGCATCCTTAAGTGTTTACAAAGATAATCCAAGCATGGGGAAGGCCAGACATAGATCTCTTTGCCTCCCACAGGAATCATCAATTGACAAAGTTCTGCTCAAGGACCTTCCATCCAATGGCCTGGAGAGTGGACGCCCTTTCTTTCAGTTGGGCAGCACGGACAGTTTACGCCTTCCCACCTTTGCCTCTTCTGCCCAAGGTGCTCTTGAAAGCAAGAGCAGACAGACCGAAGATGATACTGATTGCTCCAGATTGGCCAAGACAACACTGGTACCCACTCCTGAGGAGCCTAACACATACTCCTCCCTGGACCCTACCTCTAATGCCTCTTCTACTGACTCAGCACAGCTACAAAACTCTTCACAGTCAGCTGAAAACACTCAATCTGGCTGCATGGAAAATTCCTTAACACCACAACAGACCCTACTCTCCAAAGAGGTACAGGATGTCATTTTGGAGGCCAGAAGGCCATCTACTAGAAAGGCTTACTCCATAAAATGGAAAGCGGTTTTGCGCTTGGAACGAGAAAAAAGGCCAGGATCCTAGAAAACTGAATTTGCCTCAGACATTACAGTATCTAGCTGAGCTGTTGAACAGTGGACTTTCATTTTCCTCCATCAAAATTCATGCCTCAGCCATTTCTGCAGAATACAACACTGATCCACCCTTATTTTCTCACCCACTCTTAAGACAGTTCCTCAGAGGGGCTAAGAATATAAGACCTCCAAGGAAACAACCAATACCAGCCTGGGATCTTAATTACATTCTAGAAAAATTAACATTGCCCCCCTTTGAACCAGCTGCCTCAACAGATTTGCAATATTTGTCCTGGAAAACAGCTTTCCTTCTGGCCATTACCTCAGCTCGTAGGGTTTCGGAACTACAAGCCCTCATGGCTGTGCAGCTCTTTCTCATCTTCCATCAGGACAGGGTTTCCCTACGAACCAACCCGTCATTTATGCCTAAGGTAGTATCCAGGGTAGCTTTAAATCAGGCCGTACACTTACCTACCTTTTACCCCAATCCTCAAAACAAAGGGGAAAGGCTGCTACATTCCTTCGACATCCATAGACAGCTACGTTACTATTTGGACAGAACAAAGCCTTTCAGGAAATCAGAACAACTCTTTGTGTCCTATGCTGTAGGAGCTCAAGGGAAGCCAATTTCCAAACAGACAATTTCAAAATGGATAGGCCACTGCATACGGTTTTGTTACTCCTTTCATGGCAAATCTGTTCCTACAGGCATCAGATCCCACTCCACAAGGGCCACAGCTACCTCTACAGCCTTCCTCAGAGGAGTCCCTACCAAAGATATTTTGGAGGCAGCCACTTGGGAGTTCTGTGCATACCTTCACAAAACACTACCACCTGCCTTTATACTCCAAAACTAGAGCAGGCTTTGCCACTGCTGTGTTGCAGGGCATTCTGGCTCTTCCCAGTTCCACCTAGTGCCTACCACCCTGTGCGTAGCTTTGGGATTCTACCCATCTGTGATTACTGCAGCTGTATGTACAATGAACATAGTACAGTTTTGTACCTACCATAAATGTAGATGTTCGAGTGCTAATACAGCTGCAGTACAGGTTTTCCTCCCTCCTTCCCCTCTTGGTAAAGGCCTAGTGGCTAACACCTCCTCATACAACCTGATTGGGTTATCCTTCTATGGTGTATTTGCTTGCAACTACTGATTTTTGATTATATTGCATTGCATGATTATATATATATAATTTATGCATTGCCTTCCTTCTGGGGGCACCTGACATCTGGGGCAAGAAAGACTGAAGAAAATGGCATCGGCTGTGTCTTATATACCCCTGTCGCACTGATGTCAGGAAAGAAGGCGACAGCAACCGACGCCGGACCTAGACTTTGGAATTCGGCCGACCGAGGACCCGCCTGACGGCAGAGAACCCATCTGTGATTACTGCAGCTGTATTAGCACTCGAACATCTACATTTATGGTAGGTACAAAACTGTACTTTTCTTGGTTTTAGCACTTTAATCTGCTTCTTCGAGCTCAGCACTTGTTCAGAACTTGTTGTAAGCACTAAATACGCTACAAAGTACTACAGCACTCAGCCTTCCTCATTACCTAAAGGAAAACAGTTTTTGTACTTATTTCCTCATTTGCCTAGAGGAGTAGTTTTTTATTCAGGCATGTCCAAGGGTCGGCTCTCGATGTTTTCTCCTGTCTACCTGATTAATCTGGACATCATGGGGCAATGTAGCAATTGCCTTATGTACACAAATAACCCTCTCCTCCTATCACCCAACACTACAACCTGTGAGAGATGCACTTACCTAGCCAAACTGGAAGCAAAGCTCTCCAACAAAGACTGAACTTGACAGTCAAGAGGAAAAGGTAAACACTTGCACCACACCACACTTATCACATAGTCCCACTAAAACTACACCACCAAAATCCACACATAGAAACACAAAAACATTCACGGAGGATCTCAGTAATAATCTGCCCAAGCAACAGAGACCTCCAAAGCAGAAACGCAAGCAACCTCCACCCCTCCAACACAATCCAAATGACACATACCCCACAAATTCGGTGTGCCACTCAACCACAGCCAATAAGGCAAAACAACGTACCCAACACACTAGTCACAGGTGACTCTATATTCAGGCACACTGATGTCCCACTCACCAGGCTTAACAAGGAGAAGGTTACTGTCATCTGGCTGTCGGGTGCCAGGATCCACCACATAACCCATGCACTCAGGTCACTCCACGACTAGTACAAATATGGCTCTGTCATTGTCCATGTTGGTGTGAATGACCTGAGGCGTATCTACCTGGACTACATGAAAATAGACATGGAAGAGCTCTCCAATCTTGTATCCCAAGCAGGTATGACCCTAGCCCTGAGTAGCATCCTGCCATTGCCCAGAATGATAGTACAAGGACAAAATGATTGACTTCAATTGGCTAAGCTTCTGGTGTCATTCTAAAGGGATACAGTATCTGTCTGCCTGGGAGGACATGGTTGACAGACCACAATGCTTTGCCAGAGATGGCCTGCACCTTTCGCCCATTGGATTCTGGTTACTGGCTAAGGTTCTTTCCTCCCTGATAGTGCCTTTTTTAGGCAAGGTTCAAATGACAAATTCACTACCGTGACAGGTACAGGCAAGAAAAAAATGAGGGTAATGCTACTCAATGCTAGAAGTCTAAACCTCAAAATGCACTCACTCGAGGCACTCCTCAAAATGGAGAACATCGATATCTGTGCACTGACTGAGACCTGGTTCAGGGCTCCAGAGAGCACCGCTGCATTACCAGGCTATAATTCATACCACACCTTTCGGCCATCTAACCTGAACCGGAACACTAAAGGCGGAGGTGTGTCCATATTCATTAAGGATATCCACACCTCCACGCTAGTTGCTCAACATAATGCATCCAAGATTATCCAAGTGCAACTTACTCTGGGCAAAATTGCAATCCAAATTGTAGCTTGCTACAGATCCCCCACCATATTCCAGGATTCCCACTCCTCCTTTCTTGATATACTGGAAAATATTAGGTTCAGTGAAACACCATAATAATGGGTGATTTCAACTACCCCACCATTAACTGGGAAAACTACTCATATACCAACTCTTTCGCGAATTCATTAATTCCACTGTCCTGAATCGGCTTATCCACACCACCACCAGGGACAGCAATATCCTAGACCTAGTCATTACCAACATGAGTGACCGGCGTTCCACTCCTGAAGTCAACTCCTTGTTGTTCAGATCCGATTATAAGCTAATCACCCTAGATATCCACATCCCACCCCCACCCCCCCATTAAGGAAACCACCGTAAAAATTTTCTCCAAAGCCAACTTCATGCTTCTTGACAGAAGTGGCAAACTTCATGATACGCATGCAGACGGACAATACAGTTACGACTGCTGAATCCTACACAAATGCACTCTATAAGCAATTACCACGAGTGCATGAATTGTGCTATCCCTAACGGAACCAAATTGCTATCCTACAAAAAAAGGAAGCCTATCTGATGGTCCCCTGCCATAAACAAACTCTACAACAGAAGGAAGAAAATGTTTCAAAAAAAGAGTAAAATCCCATGAGTGGAGGGCCTCCCTGGGCAGCCTCAGTAATAAGCTGAGATCCTTCATAAAATCCTCCAAAGCTAGTTACAAAAACAAAATTGCCACTGATTCTAAGGGCAACCACAAAGTATTTTGCATCTATGTCAAGATTCTCAATGGCAACACCCATATCTGCTCCGAGTTACAACACGATGGCATGAAAATTACAGAGCCAACTGATATTGCCAACATCCTGGCAGATAGGTTCAGTGCTAACTTTTTACCCCCCTTTTACCCCCAAAAGGGCCCATATCTATATAGAAGAATGCAGAGTCCCTGTAATCACAACTACACATGTAAAAACTGCACTCTCTAAAACCAAGAACACAGCATCCATGGGATTGGACAACATCCTAACCTGCATTTTACACGAACTTCAGAATGAACTGGCTCCCCACCTGAGTACCATGTTCAATCATAGCCTCACGTCAGGCTTTGTGCCCATTGAGTGGCGCACAGCAACAGTTATCCCACTCCACAAAGGGAGAGCCACCACGACCCCGGGAACTATTGCCCTATTAGCCTGGTCTGCAAGGCCATGGAACGTATCATCATGGAAGTTATAAACAAAGACATTGGTAATCTCCAAACTCTGGACCCCACCCAGCTTGGGTTTCTGAAAGGCAAATCATGTTTCCTGAACCTGACTTCTTTGAGGCAGTCACCAAAGCCATGGACGAGGGTAAGGTGGTTCACGCAGCCTATCTTGATCTCGCCAAGGCTTTCGACACCATCCCCCATTCTGGAATTGTAGATAAACTCACTAAACTAGGTATAAACCCCTATGTCACAAGATGGGTTGCCAACTGGCTGACTGACAGAACCCACAATGTAATAGTTGCGGACTCCAAATCTGATTTCAAACCAATGACAAGTGGAGTACCACAGGGTTCAGTCCTGGGTCCTCTCCTGTTTGGTATCTACTTCTCTGAAGTACAGGAAACACAAAAGGTCTCTGGCTAACGAAGTTCGCAGATGACTGCAAACTAGGAGCCATAGTCGAGTCCCCAAAAGATGTGGATATCCTACAGAAGGGCCTCTAAGACATATGCGTGGTGTCAGACCCATGGCCTCAAGCTCAATGCCAAAAATTGCATTGCCATCCCCTTTGGTAAAAACTCTGTACTCATGAACTACCACATAGATGGTAGTCTACTTAATGCTGAATGTGTGACGAGACCTTGAGACCCAGGTGGACAGTAGTCTGTCCTTTGATAATCACATTGCCACAGTGGTCAGGAAATCCTTCTGCATGGCACACCTCATCACGAAAGGGTTCTCATCCAGGAAAAGAGTTCATTGTTCCCCTCTACTCGTCACTCATTAGACCCATTGTAGAGTTCAACTCCCCTTTTGGAATGTACCTCACAAGACATCTACAACAGCTGGAAAGGCCGCAGAAGTACCTCACAAAGAGGATTACTGGCCTTAAACAGATGCCCTGTGCTGACCATCTCAAAAATCTCCAGTTTTACTATTTGCCTACTCTGAGGTGATCTCTGCCTAACATACAAAGTTACATCAAACCCAGAGCTGTTGGACATGCTACTCCTAAAGAAATCCCAGTCCCTCCGAGCTACATGCTGTAGGGGTCTAAACCTTTTCACCACAATAAACAGAACATGCTGGAGGGATAGATTCTTTTCCCAGAGACTTCCCATACTCTGGAACAAGCTATGTCAGGCAGAGTTCCTCATAAGCGCTCTTCAAGAAAAATCTTGATGAGTGGATGGGAAATATCTAATTCACCCCGGGGATCACTTCTGTGGCTTTGCTCGACTTTCTTGGGTGGCGAAAGCCAGGGAACTTTGTTGGCTAGGTTTACTTAGGCCCTCGGGCCGATAGCCTAGTACCTACCTATGAACCTATTAGGGGTTATTCTAGATGACAACTTGAAATTACATTTGCATATGCACTAGACCATGCAAAAGATCCACCAGTAACTCTGGACACTTGATAGAATGAAACACTCCCTCAGACAATTCCAAAAAAATTAAGGAATCTACCTTCTCTTGCCATCCCAATCATCTTGGCAAATCTACAGAATGCACTTGTATCTAAATTAGAACAGTCACAGTAAAGTGGCAAGATTTGCAACAAGTCTGCCTTATAGGTTGCTGTATTACCCTAAAAGAACTAAATTAGCTTGAATTGCCTCATTATCTCGCCTACTTTCTTTAATAATCAAGACAGCTACATTCACAAGACAAACTTTTTTTAATGTTCATAAGTCCATTAACTGAGCAGGTGATGCCCTATGCTCAATGTACATCACGAAAAATATGGAATTCAGTCCTCCTCTC
The DNA here is from genome assembly GCF_019279795.1 of Protopterus annectens. Lineage (NCBI taxonomy): Eukaryota > Metazoa > Chordata > Ceratodontiformes > Protopteridae > Protopterus > Protopterus annectens. The sequence goes on along the minus strand of NC_056728.1, from coordinate 187,187,971 downwards.
ATTGAGCTTAATACTTTCTTCACCTTTAAAACTGATCATAACAAGTATCCACCATACTGTTTGTTTTGTGTACTCAACCCCCGGGTAATCTTTCAATTTAAGTATTATTTCAGACTGACACCTTTTAACTATAATGACATGCATGTTTCATCTCATGAAATTCTACTAAACCATCTATAAATATTGTAAAAAAATATGTGCCCTTTCTCCAATATGTCTGTATAAGTATACTTTTGCTCACTGTTTTAAAAACTTTGGTCTCTTACCATTCACTTTGTTTATCTTTAACACTCTTATCCTAAAAGCCTTTTTCTTACCTTGTCCTCTTCCACTTCTTTCCGCCTTTAATTTCTTCTGTCAGTGCCATTCAGCTTCTCCACAGTTCATCTGTACCACTTGTAGCAAATAACCCAAATGTAATATCCACTATCATTTTTTTCATGCAAGTAAAATATGTAATCACCACTACATTATTCATAGTACTATATGCTCGCAAAGTTCTCTACGTAAATGTCATATAATCTGCTAAGAATTTCAGCTTTCATTTTTTTAATCTCTCTCAGTAATTCTTGATGTTTCTGTCCATTTTTGTATTTCTTGTCTGATTGTTTTTGCCGTGTTTATGTGTAATATTTAATGTCTTGAGTCTGTTAAATTTTATAAACATATAACTATTGTAAGTGTATTCAATGTCATCCATTATGGATTTATGTTATGTTTGTAGTCTCTGCAAAGCTGTTCTCCTCAGACCTTTGCTGAAAAGGGTTTCTGTTGCCCAGCTGGACTTTCCCGGTAAACAAATGCTAATAAAATAAATGGGATGAGTAATGGCTTTGCTCATGCATTTGAACAAGTGCAGCCTAGGGTAAGGGGGATAATATTGTTAACTTCCCTGCTTTCAGGCAAAGCTATGGATGCTTTAAGTAAAATATCTGAATATGACTGTGTAAACTATTGAAATATTAAAAACTGAATATTTTAAACTTCTGAAACTTGCAGGAAAAACATTTTTGACTAGATGGAAGAAAACAAGAAACTTATGTAAGATGACCTTATTGCAGAAATAAGCACTTACTTCAGTAGGTGGATGAGTAGAAATTATTGTTACTTTTTGAAATATTGTGTAAAGGATTATTTTGTCCAGATAAAATCACTTTAGGTAGCAGATTTAGGAGCCTCACTCTATGATACCCTATTTGTGAGAGAAATAAAGATGCCTTGTTGAAGTGCAAGTAGTTTATTCAGTTAAGTAGGTAAGTGTGTTCTTACTCTAATTATTAGAACAAGATATCTTTACTCCTCCCACAGGGAGGGCATCGGAGAGAAGAGAGTCTGTTAGCTAAAGTGATTTTATCTGGACTAATCTTTTATACTGTGTTTCTCGTTAGTCCTGCCCACCCCCTGGATGACAGGAAGGATACCAGATCTGACTCTTGCTTTCTGGATTACCTTTGTTTACTTTTGAAATCTTGGGGAGACCTTAAGAAAGGATGCAATTAGTACTTTATCTAAAGACAGGAAAATCTGCTTAATAGACTGTGAGAGTGCAACACTGCTGAAGAAATGTGCAAAAACCTCCTTTTGGCTAGAAGGGAGGAACTGCACAAGTACTGCACTGAGGTTTAAGGTGATTCTTGGAGGCAGTCTAGATCTTCTTTTCAGTTCCACAGATAAATGTGGGAAAACTGGCTTCAATAGATGCCAAGATCTTGTTGTTAAATGCTTCATGCATGGTCCAAATGTCCATAACTAGTGGTGGGGGAGCAAAAGCTGTAATAACATGGAAGAAGTAATGGATTGTCTAGAAAGTGGGGTTTCTCCAGTTTATCACAAGGTATTGTACTGTATCCTAGTAGAGTGTGAAGCAATCATAACTAAGAGTGATAATGCATCTGAAATGGCTTGTTAAGCCTGCAGTTGTTAAATAGCAAATTTATTTGGCTGCGTGGTCAAATTCAATTAGGGGCATTGAAAGGGCATCTTTTAAGATACCATTGGGCAGAGTTCACAGGGACAGGTACACAAACTAGTAACTGTGTTTTGATGATATGCCAACAAATGTTAATGTGCAGTTACACATAGCCAGGCATGGAGACAATCACATGGAGAAGGTGGGGGGCCCAATCAGTGCCCATTACCACACGTCTAAGCAAGGCTGTTGATGTGGCTACTTCAGAGAATCAAATATGAAGCTTGAGAATCACAGCTGTCAGTAGGTCCAGGATTTCCTCTGGATGGGATTATTTAGAAAGAAAAGATAACTGGCTTCAGTATCTCTAAAGCCTGACGGTTGTCAAAATAATACTAGACTAAGGGGAACTTGGAAGGATCACAAAGCGACAGTTGATTTAGGCAGAACTTGCAGATCCTCCCTTAGAAGAACTTCAGGGAGGTAGCCAAGGAGGGCGCAGTTCCTGAAAGGCAAGCAAAGTTAATATATTGGGATCAAGTATTAATGTACATAGAATACACTCCAGAAGGAAGGTTAGAAGGAGTAGGTAAATCCAAAGATCTGCTACCAGGTGCTTCTGGCCATAGCCCATTATATTTCTTTTTCAGACTGTTTGAGAGATGCCTACAAATTTTTTGTTGACTAGGTATTGCAGAATACTTAGGGAAAGTACTACAGGAAGCATGAGCCATGTCAGAAGGATTGTAAACTGGGAGACAAAGGTAAGGCTGCTTTGGTGTCATTTTCAGTTATTGCAAAATTGTTTCAGAAGGGAACTGTAGGTATTGAGGCCTCTTGTTACTTCAAGCACCATAGGTAAGACATGTATTTTGATGATGGTGGACTAGGTACCCTGAAAGAGTAGCTATGGTCCAATACTTTGACTGAAATTGTGAAAAATACTCTTTGTGACAAAAGGAGGTACTGCCAGCACAGCTAGCTGGAATTTTGTAAATAATCCTATATCATTTGTGAATATCAACATGATTCATATGCTTGTGTTACATATGTATTAGAACTGTATGTTGTGTGTCTATCAAACTGCTGGGATAGAAGTGTGTGTTGAAAGGGTTTGTAAAGTACTGAGCTTGAGGATGTATCCACAATGTGCCCTACTGGAAAAGAACATAAATGTTTCTACACTATTGTAAGTGTGTAAATGTATGTATTTTAATAGTGGAAATGGGAACATAGAAGGTTAACTTCATAGAAATAGTGGAAATTAAAAGATGGTTTCAATGCAGCAAGGAGACAGGATGTCTAAAACTAGGGAGCCTTCTGCATTGTCTTGTAAGTGTTTTGTTGTTTTATGTCTTCCAGCAGGTGCAAAGATCTGAGGGCTATGTTTTTTTTTCACAGCTAGATGCTAAAGGCTGGCAATTTTAGCAGTGGGGGTTTAACTTGAGCACTAAAGTCAGATGACTAGAAGTGATGTCATCCTTCAAGCTCACCCAGCAGTAATATTTGAGATATTAATTTAAGAGCTTTGAGAGATGGAGTATTAGGTATTTTGTCTTTGACCTGACAAGAAGACCCATCCACCACACTTGCCTTGCTCTGTAAGTAAGTTAACTAGGGTACAGTAATTCCTTTTAGATATAGCTAGGAATATAGGCGAGCTTAATTTAGATGTTTTTCTTTATTTGAGACTGTCCTGCAATGTTGTTTTAAATATTTCCTTTGATTTTGAACTCTGTAACTTATTATTTACTGAGTATTTTCTTGTTCTTTTGTTTGTTATTTTTATTTATTATTAAATATATTTAAACCTATCATTGTGGCTGATATTTGTGAGACATATTTAAGTTCTGAGAGTACTTGCATATTTATTTGGTGACACTGTGGGCCACTCCTAATAACGTTGCTCTTGGTCAAGCTACCATTTATATTGATACTTTGCACAGTAGGATTGGACACCCTTTGTTAAGGGCCTTACATTAGCTGATAAGGAGTGACTGGTGGCAGTAATAACTATAGTCTGGGCAGAAGGGGGCATAGCTGGTTCATAGGTTGGTACTAGGCTATCAGCCCTAGGGCCTATACAAGCCTAGCCATAACAATTCCCTGGCTATTTCTTCCCACAGTATTACTTCCGTGGACCCCTGTCTAGCAGGTTGACTGTCCAGTCATCAAGGTTCCTTTTGAAGAGGGCCAAAGAGGCACTCTACTTGACATGTATGGGCAGTCTATTCCAGAGTCTGGGGAGTGTCTGGGTCAGGAACCTATCCCTCCAGCATGTTTTGTTCATTCTGATGACAAGGTTTAGATCCCTGGAGCATGTGTCTCTGAGGGACTGGGATTTCTTTAAGTGTAGCATGTCCAACCGCTCTGGGTTTGACATGGCCTTGTATGTTGAGCAGAGATCGCCTCTGAGTACACGATATGTGACAGAGTATAGGTGGAGTTTTTTTAGACTGTCAGCATAGCACATCTGCTTTAGGCCTGTGATTATTTTAGTGAGGTATTTCTGAGGCCTTTCCAGTTGTTGCAGATGTCTTGAGAGGTACATACCAAACGGGGTATTGTACTCTATAATGGGGTCTAATGAGGGATGAGTATAGTGGGACAATGACCTCCTTTTTTCTGGAAGAAAAGCCCTTAATGATGAGGTGTGCCACATGGAAGGATTTCCTGACTGTTGTGGTGATGTGGTTATTGAAGGTGAGACCACTGTCCACCTGTGTCCCTAAGTCTCTTATCACACTTTCGGTGTTTAGTGTACTGACACCTATGTGGTAATTCACGGGTACATGTTTTTTCCCAAAGGGGATAATTATACATTTCTTAGCATTGAGCTTGAGCCCATGACTCTGGCACCAAGCATCTGTTTCTGTAAGGCCCTTTTGTCAAATATCCACATCATTTGGGGATTCAATAAGGGCTCCCAGTTTGCAGTCATCTGCGAACTTTGTTAGCTGGAGTCCCTTAGTGTTGGCCTGTACTTCAGAGAAGTAGATGCCAAACAAGAGCGGTCCCACGACTGAACCCTGAGGTACTAGTCGGCTACTTTTTCATTGTGGGTTCTGTCAGTAAGCCAGTTGGCAACCCATCAAGTGACTTTGGGATTAATGCCCAACTTAGTAAGTTTATTTATGATTCAGAGTGGGGGATGGTGTTGAAGGCCTTGGCGAGGTCCAGATAGGCTGTGTAGACCATCTTACCCTTGTCCACGACTCTGGAGACTGATTCAAAGAAGTCAGTCAGGTTCAGGAGACAAGATCGGCCCTCCACGAACCCAAACTGTGTGGGGTCTATTGTTTCAAGGTTGCCAATGTCTTTGTTTATAAGTTCCATGATAATACGTTCCATGACCTTGCAGATCAGACTCGTCAGACTGATGGGGCTGTAGTTCCTGGGATCCAGGATGGATCCCCCCTTGTGGAGTGGGATAACTCTAGCTGTGTGCCACTCTGGGCATGAAGCCTGAAGTGAGGCTATGATTGACACTTAGGTGAGGTGCCAGTTCATTTTGTAGTTCATGTAGTAAACCTGTGCCAGTCTTTCTGAGATGTGTGAGTATAAATCAAACCTCAGAGTGTGTGTGTGTGTGTGTCAGCTACTGGGGCAGGGACACAAAGCACTGGTTGGACAGGAAGGGTGCTGGAGGTCTTGGCTTGGTCACTCAACTGAGTTCTCGACTCTATAGTTGCACCAGTGGGGAGTCTTATGGGGACTTGGAAGGAGACAGAGACATCCAGACACCAGACTGTGTTCCATGTGCACTCTTAAGGGAAATTGTGGTTGATGCACAGAGCTGCATCTGGAAATACTGAGTGTATCCATTTTTGTTCCAAGAGAACGTCCCTCTCCAGTGCCAGTTTTGAGGATTCAGGCTCCTTGATTACTGGCCCAGAGTGGGGACATCATGAGCAGCGCAGGTGTCAGCAGGCAGGGATGGGTGTGCCCATCCTGGAGGGAGGGTGGTTGCTTAGACATTATTGACTTACAACCCCTGGCAGAGTCTGGGGACATGGAGTTGAGGGAATGATCCAAAGAGGGAAAAGGGAATGAACACTGGCTGAGATGCTACAGAGGTGGAACAATAAACCAGCACAACCCCACTCACTCTGCCCCTTGGAATGACCTGTGAAAGCAAGGGGGAAAATGAAGATATGTCATTAAAAAAAAAAGCAAAAAAAAATTCACTGCAGCATATCAGCATATGATGACTGGTCCCAGGATGCTCTAAGTGAGTTGTCAGCCCCAACCCTATCAGACCGAGTCCAGGGGAGTTTTGGAGATGTAGGTAGCATGTTACAGTCAGTTGAGTCTGTAAGCCAGTTCTCCAGCATACTCTCTGTAAAACTAGTGCTTCTTGTCCCTGCTCCACATAGCTGGCACATGCATTCTTTGAGATTGGATTTTCAGACACACTCAGACACACTGATAGACACACACACACACACCTGGAAAATGCTGATACAGATTTAGTAGCTATGCCCCTCCTGCCCAGAATATAAAGTAGTTACACCACCACCAGAAACTCCAAAGCCAGCTACTTCCCAATTATACTGAGTGAAATTAAGATTAATACAAATAGTAGTTTGAGCAACAGCAAGGCTTTCAGGAGTGGCCAGAGCTGTTACCAAATATATACAAGTACTCTGAGATTAAAATATTCTCTAAAAAAAGCCACAATGAAAAGTGTAAATATATTTAATATTAAATAAGAAAAGCAAATGAAAATACTAAATATCTACTTACCAATGTCTCAATCACAGGACATATTAAAATAACGCACACAAATAGATTCACATAGATGCAGAAAAACAGTGCTTAACTAATCTCACTATGTTTTCCTGACTGATGTAAAGACTTAATATTCCCTAGTTCACTTATTAGAGCAAGGCAAGATGAATTAGGTGAGGGGTCCTTCTCGGTCAGGTTCCAAAAACAGACTGCAATAAGACTTCAGTCTCAACTAGTATTAAATATAATTTTTGTTGTAGATTACAGAATGGCATCACATACATCTGGTCATCTGACTTCTGGTTCCCATGCTACTATCATTGCTAGAAACTGCCAGGATTTAGCACGTGTCAATAATACACACACACACACACACACACACACACACACACACACACACACATTTTGCTCAGATCTTTTGCAGCTTCTGGAAGTCATAAAACAATTTCAAACCTTCACCCCAAAGACAATACAGAAAGCTTCCTAATACAGACTTTGTCTCTAAATGCATTGAGAACTGTAAGATACAATCTTTATAACCTAAGCCAGGTAATTTAATTTCAAACTTTTTTCAAAGTTAGGTGGATTGAGATTAACCTCTTCTCTTCCAGTATCCTCTGTTAAAACATATACATTTAAAAAGTTACAGTAATACATGTATATTTCTTTTTCTGTCCAGCAGGGCACACTGTTGGTACATTTTTCAGCACAAGCAGCTTTACAAATATATTTTTCAACGCAAGCATCTGTACAAATCAGTTTGATACACAAACAACATAAAATTCTTTACAAAATTCCAGCTGGCTGTGCTGGCATATGTTATATATCCACGACCCTACTTCTCCTGGTATAGCTGGCAATACCTCGCATTGTCATACTGGCGATCAATTCGGGGTTACCTGTGTCATAGTGCTTCATCCTGTTATGCTATGATGTTGGCTGATTGGATCTTGATGACTTCTCAGATATAATAGTGTTTCCATTTGCACTATTGTTGAATAAATAGACTACTTGGTACCACTGGTCACAGTTCTGATCTACTTACCAGAGTCCTTTGACATGGATCTTAGCCGTTCTTCCATCAAAGTTTACCATGAAGCCATCTCCTATTGTGTCATGGGTCAGGTCTCAAATCCTTGCCTTCTAAAGTTTGAAGGGCTTTTTTCAGAATAATAGTCCTGCTTAGCCCTCCAGTATTGGAACCTAGAGCTGTGGTTGAATGTAGACTTCATGTTGGAAAAGCTGACACCTCTCCATTTGAATGTGCAGCATCTTTAGAGCTAAAATTGTTGTCATGGAAAGTCTTTTTCCTGGTGACTAGTATATCATCCAGACAGGTTTCAGACCTGTAGGTATTATCAGGTTGTCATTTATATTTGGTTTTCCACAAGGTATTGTGTGTCAACTCTGCATTTATGCTATTGAAATGAACTTGTCAGGCTGTACATGCCTTACACAATAATCCGACAAGAAATACTTTAACTACATGGATGTTTACAGATAGCTAATATTTTATGTGGACTGAATGAAATCTTTATGAAAACACTTTTGGCTTTTTTTTCACCAAAGTTTGTGAAGGTAAAGTGATACCAAGCAAATCCTTAAAAAATGGCTGTCAGGCTGCATATTGATTTGCTGAAGCAATATGGAAAAGCATTCCCAGAGCCACTTGAAACACATTCAGCTGGAGCAGTCTTTACTTCAATAGTGTTTTTTCTTTGGACATTTGTTTTGAAGCTACATGTTCCTCCCCTCACAGCTCTATTTATCTAACTGTTCCTTCACAGTTAAAGTTACAAGGACATATTTTCATAAAGTAGTTACTCTGAAGTGTCATTTGGGGATTTTCTTCTTCATTTCCTGTAGCCAGAGCTTTGTGATATCAAATACAAATGTATTTTAGGAGTTTGGAATTTACTGGCCAAAGCAGTTTGATAAGAACGTCACAACCACACACTGGAAAATGAGTACCAAAAGCAGTATTTCTGGCTCTATTTTGTAAAGCATACGTCTAAAAACTAACTTGCAGAGCATATTGTATTACATAAATCACTACAGTTGAGCTTGGCTGCCATAGAACCTAGAATGCACAAAACTGTGATGAGTGTAATTGGATACATAATATTGCTATACACAATCAAGTCTGACTAATACTTAACAGTAGAATATGTAAGTGATCTGCACTGTTGTCAGTTACCTATATCCATCCCCAACCCCATTTCCTATTTTTGCACTTGGGATTGGGGTGTCATTTCAACAGTTACCTTTATCATTTGCTGAAAATACAAGTGCTGGATTTAAATCATTACTTATTGTTGCTTAATGCTGTATATTACTTATTAGCTTTATCCTTTACAGCCTGTGGCATCCTGTGTCAGTGCTTTCTTTGCAAAAGGTAAGAACTATATTTTAGCATAATAGGTTCATAGGTAGGTACTAGGCTATTGGCCCAAGGGCCTACGTAAGCCTAGCCAGCAAGGTACCATAGCTTACGCTACCCAAGAAAGTTATTTTCTTGTGCCACTGTCCAGCAGAGAGACAGAAGTGATCCCCGGGGTGTATTTCCCATTTACTCATCAAGATTTTTCTTGAAGAGTGCTAATAAAGAATTTTGCTTGACATAGATGGGTAGCTTGTTCCAGAGTATAGGAAGTCCCTGGGACAGGAATCTATCCCTCCAATTGTGTCCTGTTTATTGTGGTGACAAGGTTTAGGTCCCTAGAGCGTGTAGCTTGGAGGGATTGGGATTTCTTTAGGTGTAGCATATCCAACAGTTCTGGGTTTGACATAGCTTTATATGTTAGAGATCACCTCGGAGTAGGCGATATGCTACGGAGTAAAGCTGGAGTTTTTATGAGTTCCATGATAATGTGCCGTGTATGTGTTTACTTGTTCATGGTGAGATCCAAATGCCGTTTTCTGAATTATACTTTGCATAGCCAAACAACTTCCATTTAGTCTTACTTGACAAAGGGCAGTCAATATCCATTAGTCCAAAGTGCCAGGCATATGATATTCACTCATGCAGAAAGAGATTAATTTTTAGATGATGTTGTAAGTGCTTTATACTCTCTGAAGGAATAATAGGAAAAGTAATGGTTCTGAGAACTTAGTCAGTGAAATCTGGGCTAGGATCTATAGACATCTACACAGCAGCACAGCTTGTGCTCACTCCAGTCATGCATACTTTACATTCATTTGTAAATTTTGTATGCACAAATCTCTTAGCTGAGCAGTCATAGCTCCCCATCAACCTGTGTAAATGGGGATGTATAAATACGTGCATAGATGTTATGAAAGTGTCTCTCACACACGCACTGCATTTTGATGACTCACAGTAAATTATCTTGTTCTATTTGCTTGGTGACTAATTGTAAACTCTGTTAAACCTGTGTGTAATTTAAAAAGGTTGTTTCTGTTTTTTTAAAGCTGAAATTTAACCGTTTATAAGCTGTGTGTAAATCTTGGGAAACATCAGTTACTGACAGCTTGTATACAGCATAGGATATACACACTCTGCCCAAACATGAACTTACTATTACTTATGTATACTCACTTGTAAACATACGCTGGCTGTGCCAGAAATGGGTCATTTGTGGGTCTAGTCTACTACCCTGGTAAATAAGCATAATAAATAAAATAAAATTTACAAACACACGTACACTGAAAAATGTCTACTTATTTGGCATGAAAATTTGTAGCATGCCTTGTCTGCTGTACTGTGCTCTACCCTGCTTAAATATGCCTTCTTACAACAGCACATGTACATTGTTAATAGCTGTGTCATATCTACATTGCTTTGTTCAGTCCTCATATAGTACAGCCATCTTTCAATCACTGCATTTTGATCTGACTTTGCATCTTAAACTGTGACGTCAGATCCTCCTTTACATCCACAGACTATTGCATTTGCATGCAACTAGGAGAGAGTGAGTAGCAAGTGATGTTGCTCAGCCATTGCACTGAGTGAACTAGTGCTTTCCCAAACAGGCTGCGCATCTTAGCCTAGTGTACATAGAGATTGTCAATCCTTGCCATAGTCTGTATTACATTGCAAACTAACCTGTGTACACCTGCACAAGCTGTCTGAGAAAGGGACTGTTCACACAGGCCTTAGGACCCAAGGCCAGATCTCAGATAAACTGCTGTGTATTTATCGTTATTTGCCAGTAATTTAGGTTCTCCTGCTGTAGCACACATCAGGTTGTGATGGGCCAAATATCACATAGCTGTGTGTAAATGCTCTGTATTATATTTTACACTTCTAGTTTGAGCCAATGAATTGTCTAATTTAATGTCTAACAGCTACATATCTGCTATACGTGCTATAAATTCATTCATTTATCACCATAGTTTAACCTCCTTGCATTAATTACATGAAGGTTTACTTTCTAACTAGTGTGCTTAACAAAACTCAACCTGGTTGTCACAGAGGTCACTGTAACAGTACAAGTCTTTGTCCCTGGGAATTTAGACAGAAATAGACATCCACCTTTCTGCTCTGATATTCAGAGCTTTAGTGGATGTCCTCACTGAGCAGAGCATCTCTGCCTCGGGTATCAGTCTGATATGTGACCGAAACTCAATCAGATCATACTAGCTTGCTCTTCTTTTTTTGCAAAAAGAAATGAGTGGTCATATCAGACTCTCTACCCATCAGTTTCTTCTATCTGACTTCCAGAGAATAGCTACCCAGTTTAGGAATTTTTCTGTTAATCTCATCATGGACTTTGCATTGTGTACTGTAACTTAAATAAGAAAAGTTAACTAGTAAGTGTGCACATAAAGTCTATTCTACCAAGTAATTTTATTTATAGTCTCTATATGCTTAACTGAGGAAGACCAGGTGTCACATCTGAACACTTTGCATTTACTTTTTTCTTTTAACAGTTTGTCATTCAGTATGTTTTTTTACAGTTCACTCCAACATTACATAAATTAATTCCTGTCCTTCCTTAAACCTCACTTTTTCTCCTAAGCATTCTTCTGCATGTTTTGCTTCCACAAGTTGAATCCATCTCCACAAAAAATTGCTACATCCCTTTTCTAAAGATCCCACCCCAATTTCTTGTAATTCCCCAATATTCAGAATTTCCATAATGTTGGGTATAGAATTTTAATTTCTCCTTAATCATTGCTTTTTTGACATACAAAGTCATGAAAGTTAGCAAGGCCTTACTATGTTTAGGCAATATGGATCCTTTATCTTAGTTTAGTAGAATCAATTCCTTAGTTACAAAACTATTTGTTCCACCAACTTTTACTCTGTTGGGTTCAAAACTAACTTGTTGCATTCTCCTAAAATGTTCTAAATTACTTCTATATTTCCCTTCGCATTTCCTATTACTCAAGAAAAAGGTCCTCTTAAGTCTACTTGAGGTATAAAAATACCCCTGCAAGACTCCAAAACCTTCTGTACTTTATTACACACTTTAGAAACTTAAAAATGTCATCCCATTGTTCCTTTCTAAAGTGCCTTTCCTTTCTCTTTTTTCCTCAAATCTTATATCTTCCTCTGATTGATTCTTAAGTTAAGCAGTAGTTTATATGCTCTACTAATTATCCCTTTTTTTAACAGCATCTTCTGGTTTAAACTCCACAAAAAACTCTACTAGAGTTTGGTCCTTCACGTAGCACTCTTGTAACCTTTTCTCGTTGCCTATACCCTCTTATCAAACTTGCAATCCAAACATCCTCCTCAGTCTTTCTTGCCTGAATTATGGGTCTATATCATATGAGCGTATCGCACAAATTGCAAATGCTCATAATATTGAACGTACCAGACCTCGAACTTCCTATTGTGGGGGGCTGTGCCCCCCACGCCCACCGCTAAATATGTATTCCAACGCCGAGATCGCACTACAGTGAGGAAAGGGCAAATATCCCATTCTTCACTGTACAGCAATCTCAGAAAAAGCACTTTGAGGTCCGGTACATTCGATATTATGAGCGTTCGCAATTTGTACGATTCGCTTATATGATATAGACCCCTGAGTTGTGTCTAGTACCTTCATTCCTTTCCTTATTTCTTGCAGTAAATTCCATCCCCCTTTGTCTGTTTTCTGTACCCTACTGCAGACATCCCTGTTGGTCACATTTCCTTTCTGCATTCCCGCACTGGCTTAGTTCTTAAAATAATTTATATCTTGTGTAGACATTATTCTTAATGACTTGCTTTCAACATCCAAATGCCTTTTAGATGTTCATCGTGCATACAGCTGCAGTCATAACAGATGGGTTTTCCTGCCGTCAGGCGGGTCCTCGGTCGGCCGAATTCCAAAGTCTAGGTCCGGTGTCGGATGTCGTTGCTTCTTCCCTGACGTCAGTGTGACAGGGGTATAAAAGAACCAGCCGACGCCATTTTCTTCTGTCTTTCTTGCCACACGGTGCCCGAAGCAGAAGCAGTTCGTAAGTGCTGGTCGGCCAGCTCCTGAGATTACGAATATTTTTCAACCGAAGTCTTCTTGAAAGCTAAGTACCCCGTTGGGGAAACTTTTCTTGCCTCAGACTGATGTCAGACAAAGTTAATAATTGCATTTCATGTGGGAAGCAAATACCGCATAAGGATTTTCATTCCCTCTGCATTCCTTGCTTAGGCCCAGACCACGACGTCTCGGCCTGTCGTTTTTGTGCTACATTCAACAGACGCACTATTAAGCGTCGGGCGGAGTTCGCCCAACACTATTTTGGCAAAAAGTTTAATTACATTATGTCGTCGGATACTCCGACTCCAGTTTTGAGTAAAAGACGCAAAGATAAGGACCGACATACGAGGTCCGCGACGACACCACGCCAAAGCCGACTACAGGTGGTCCGGTTCTCAGCGAAGCGCCAACGCAGCCCCTGACTATCGATGACACTTCATTGGCAGTGTCTTCCGTGCCCGAGGTCGCAGGCTCTTCGGCCCACACCCCGACTCCAGATACTGAAGCCACTCTTGGCGGTGAAACTCAGAGTTTAGACAGGCCTGCCACCTCTCAAGGTGTCTTCAGGCCTTCCTCTTCTTTTTTTTCCATCAAGGCTTTCACTAAGTCTAAAGCAGCCATGCATACTAAAAGACAAGCTCCACAGGGCCCCTCTCAAGGCCCCATGCCTAAAAAGCAGATGCTCAAAATGGCTGAGGATTTAATTACTCTTGTCAGGGGTTCTCAACCCCCCCCCCCGGACAAAAGGCCCAGAGTGGAGGACGAATCCCCTTCCTCGGACCAGGCCTCCATTATTTCAGAACATTCTGAAGACCAGGAACATTCATACTCCCCTTTTGAAGATTCTGACGCAGAGGAGTCCATTCCCTCTGTCTCCCCCCCTGAGGATTACTCTTTTGCTTTCAACATCCAAATGCCTCTTAGTTTTTCAAACTCCCACCTCTGTTTCATCATCATATTTTTCCGCTTTGATTTTTTTTATCTTTTTCTTTAAATTCTTTGATTGTTCATTGCATTGTACTTGTTCACTTGAATGTATATACACCGTTTTTGCTTTGTAATTAGTCTGAACTACCCTGTTATTTCTTACATTTCTGTATTTTGTTAGTGAAATGCTTTCCATTTCATCTGTGCTGAGTCTGAAATTGGTCAATATTGATCAGTGTACTACAGTGGTAAACCAATATAAATAAATAGCTTGTATGATCCTAACTGCGTAACTATAATTTACCATTTCAAGTTAAGTAACCCTAAACCACATTGTTCTGTGGGGAGAGTTAGCTTATACCACTTAATTTGTGCCATCTTTCCCTCCCAAATAAATTCCTTCAACAAAGTTAATTAGCATCCACATCATCTTGTCTTGATAAAAATGTGCCTGACTTGTTTAATAAGACTAAGACAAAAACATTTTCACTGTTTATATTTTACTGGCCATGTCCATACTCCAGAGATTCTAGTTTCTTAACTTTGTGTTTAATTTCTTCCCACATACTTAGCTGCCATAACAAAATACTTTTCAAATCCATACAACTAAATTGATCTTGCGTCCCTCTAAATATCAGTATTGCTGAATCATTTCATGTGTGCAAACATAGTTTATGGCTGTAGTTTTTGTGTTACCTTAATAAAGACCCACCAGCAGTAGTGGCATTTTCTCACATTTCTTCCCTCTGGATTATCTTTGTTTTGTTAATGTCAAATATTTGCCTTTCTTCCATCTCTATCTGTCAGATGTTCTTTGTGTTTCACTGTTGCAGTCATCACATTTGGGTTATAAAAAGAAACAAAAGGAACCACGTCCAAGGCTGTAGGCAGAAACTTTTAATCCAAATTCACCAACTAAGCACTTTTATATTTGGGTTATCCCTGCCAGGCTAGCCCTCGGCTGTCCCAAATACCAAAGGCTTAGTGTTTCTGCATCGGTTACTGTCACTTCAGGACTGACGTCGGGTCATCAGTAGTATAAAGTAAGGCAGCCGATGCCATTACATCAGTCTTTCTTGCTGTGGAGCCCGAAGCAGACGCTGTTTGCACAAGTGCTGGTCAGCTGCTACCTGAGTTTCATCTACCAATTTGAAGCTGAAGTCTTCTAAAGCTAAGTACTCCATTGGGGATCCTTTTTTCTTGCACTAACCGATGTCAGAAAAAGTTAAGAATTGTCTTGCCTGTGGAAAGCAAATACCACACAGAGAATTTCATTCTTACTGCGTCACTTGTTTAGGCCCAGACCACAACATCCTCCACCGTTGCTTCTGTGCTTTGTTCAACGCCAGATATCCATTGCCGGGCCCTTATTGTAGCTAGATATTTTCACTTACAGTCCTCGAACTCCGATATGGCTTCGGTAAGCCATCCGACAGCAAATCTTCCGACAAAACTTAAAGATAAAGTCAGAGACAGACTGCACAGGTGCAGACCTACCAACGACACTTCTGTTAAGCTAGTCGTCAGTACTCCGGTCCTCAGTGAGATGCTTTCGCAGCCCCTGATGCCCGCTTCTCTGATTTTGCAGACCACTACCGAGACCCTTTCAGAGTCTGGTATGCCGCAAACCTCATTTGACTAAGGATCCTGAGGTCATCTCTACCTTGAATGGGTCTGGAGACGCTGAACAGGCACCGACTTCTGAGGAAGTCCTTTGCACTACTGATTGTCGACACAAACCAACGTCTTCTTTTGTGACTACAACTGGGTTTTTTAGGCCTAGCGTACGAACCACACCCAAGAAACTGACGACCCAATCTCAGGCACCTGCTTCCTTGCCTCAGTCTCAAATGCTTAAAATGGCAGAAGACCTCATCATGCTGATCAGGGGAAGCCACGCTACCCCCTCCAAAAGGAAAAGAGGTTTGTACCCTGTAGTTTTGTCTGAACAAGAGTCAGATGAATCTGATGCATCTGAATATGAAGACATGCAACCCCTCTCTACTTATGAGGATTCTGATGCAGAGGATTCTATCCCTTCTGCCTCTCCCCAGAGGATTTTTCCTTTGAAGAAACCCTTTATACCTTAAGGGAGCATTTCCAGTGAGAATGTCAGGATGGCCGAGTGGTCTAAGGCACCAGACCAGAGGAGTGGTCTCCTTCCAAAGTTCAGAGAGACTCAGAATTCTTAGATCTTCCACAGCACAGACCCTTGGCCATCTCTCCAGTCCTGGATGATGTGTAGGATGTCTTCCTGGAATCCAGCTTGACTCCTGACACCCTCCCTCTTGCACCCAGAAAACCAGGCGGGTATTATAGAGTCCCTAACGCACGCACATTTCTTTTTAAAAATCCTACTGCTGACCCTGAGGTCATTTCTCAAGGGCCTATAAGGAATTAAAGCAACCCCTGCTAAGAATCCCACCTCCATCAGATTGGGATTCCCAAGCACTAGACCAATGTAAAAAAGTATACACCTCAGCTACTCTTGCTATCAGGGCATTAAATTGTCAGTTCCATATGCTAAAAGTTCAGCAACATACCCTAGAACTCCTCAAACAAAAAATGTCCTCCTTTCCTGCTTGTGCAGAATCTAAAGAGTTACAAGAGTTAATGCATTCTGCAAGTTAAGTAACTAAACACACCTTGCACTGTGGTTTTTACGCCCTAGAAGCTTCTTGCAGGGCAGCAGTCACCGGATCTGTCATTAGAAGGCATGCTTGTCTTAAGGAACAGCCGTTGCTAGACCATGTCAAATCTGAATTGTTGGATGCCCCCTTGCACAAAGACAACTTATTTGGCAGTAAGGCAGAAGAGGTCTTAAAAAAAAGATGGAAGAAAAATCTATGCAGAGAGTTAAGGATTACTTACAAGTCCACTCATCCAGGTTCAGCAGGCATTGTCCCACCAAGCACTGTTCCTTTCCTGCTCCCTTTAAGCCAGGCCAGCCTAGACCCAGGGGAGCCAGACCCCACAGACAGCAGCCACAGGGAATGCAGAGATCTAAGCAGTGGACTACCTCCACTTCAAAACCAGGGAGTTCTAAACCACCCCCTTATGGGAAGAACTCACAATGACTCACATCCCCCACCACCTTCCACTGCCCACCTTCACTTACCCCCAGGAGGAAAACTCTCCTTTCTTGCAAGCACCTGGGCCACCATTACCAACGACCGCTGGGTTCTCAACATAGTGTCCAGGGATACAAATTGTCTTTCCACACCCTTCCTTACCCCAAAAAGGTTTCCCAGATCTACCTCCAAACCAGTGGGCAGAGGCACAAAAGTAAGTCCTTTCCCTGCTGTCTGAGGGCAGTAGAGCACGTTCCTGCAGAACAGAGAGGCCAACGTTTCTACTCTAGACTTTTTCTGGAACCCAGAAAAGAGGGCACCTGGTTCCCCATCCTCAATCTATCCATTCTAAACACCTTCCTGGTGATCCCAAAATGCAAAATATTCACCCTCCAGCAGCTGCTACCCATGCTCTCCAAGGCTTGGCTAGCCACCCTAGATCTGAAAGAGGCCTACCTCCACATCCCAGGCAGGGAATCATGCAGGAAATATCTACGTTTCAGGGCAGGCTCTCAGCACTTTCAGTTCTTTGCACTTCCTTTTGGCTTATCTACTGCTCCCAGAGTTTTCATAAAATGTCTGGCTCCGGCCATTGCCTTTTGCAAGCAAAGAAATATCCAGATTTATCCATACTTAGATGACTGCCTAATTCCGGCAGACAGCCATGAAAAGCTGCTCAAGTACCTGGCCTTTGTAACATCCCTACTAACCTCCCTAGGGTACACTATCATTGCAAAAGAAGTCCAAACAGGTGCCCATCTAAAGGATTATATTCCTGGGAGCAAGCCTGGACACAGCATCCCAGATGGCATTCCTTACACCAGAAAAGCACATTTTTCTGACAGCCTACTTCTGTCAACTAGCCACCAGACCCCAGCTATCTGCAAGGAAGATCCTGCAAGCTCTGGGGTTCATGGCATCTTGCAGACTACTCATTCCATATGCCAGAGTGCATATGAGGAAACTTTAATGGTACCTAAAAAGCCTTTGGTGTCAACACTCTCAAGACCTGGAGACTCTTCTACCTATAATTCCTTGCTTCAGAAAAGATTTTCTTTGGTGGGCAGCAGCATGCTCCCACAACAAGGGACTACCTTTCTCATCAACCCCCACCGCCCAGACCCTCACCACAGATGCACCAGACTGCCTGAGTGCACACCTGAACAACAAGGGCATACAGGGCCAATGGAGCCCACAGCAAATCCCGCTGCACATCAACCAAAAAAAAGATGATGGCTGTCCAGCACACCTTGATAGTTTGAAGCCCTTCTCTCCCCAGGGGCTCTCCTGATCAAAACAGACAACACCACTATAATGCAGTTTATCAACAAGCAGGGAGGGACTCACTCCTACCCTCTATGCAGGCTGGCCAATTACCCTTTGGCACACAGCCTCTGCCATGCAACTCCACCTGTTAGCACAATTCCTACCAAGTTCTCTCAACGCAGATCAGTTAAGCAGAATTCGTCTGGACCCACACGAGTGGCAGCTCAACAAAAGAACCTACACCCTAATAACTCAGAAATGGAGCACCCAAAAGGTCGACCTCTTTGCCTCTCACACCAACGATCACCTCAGCAAATTCTGCGCCAGGGAGCATCACTGCATGGCTTGGAAAGTGGATGCCCTGTCCTTATCCTGGGTCAGTCTATGCCTTTCCTCCACTACCTGTCATCCCCAGGGTAAAAGGAGGAAATATCAAGGACAATTCTTATAACTCCAGACTGGCCTCGCCATCACTGGTACCCCTTGCTGCGCAGCCTGTCCCCACTGCCACCATGGCATCTTCCTCAGATTCCAAACCTCCGGACCCAGAGGAAAGGGGAATTTATGCATCCCCAACTGCAGACACTCAATCTGGCAGCTTGGCTTATTGCCTAACCCCTGATCAATCTGCCAACCTCAGTAAACAGGTTCTAGATGTTATATGTGAGGCCAGACACCCTAGCACTAGAAAGGCTTATGCTGACAAGGTTCTGCACCTGGATTCAGGCTAAGGGAGCCAATACGCCACAGCCATCCCTCCCTCCCTCTCATCTTGGATTACTTAGCTGACTTACTACACAGTGGCCTCTCTTTTTCCTCTATTAAAATTCATGCTTCTGCTATCTCTGCTCATTGTCCCACTGAGAAGCTCCTTTTCTCACACCCCTTGATCAAACAGTCCCTAAGAGGGGCTAGCAACTTGAGGCCACCCGGAAGAGCACCATCCCCAGCTTAGAACCTTAACTTTGGATTGGAAAAGCTCACCCTGACTCCCTTTGAACCAGTTTCTTCTGCAGAGCTAAAATTTCTCTCCTGGAAGACAGCTTTCCTTCTGGCCATCACTTCAGCCAGAAGAGTCTCCGAGCTGCAAGCACTCATGGCTGTGGAACCCTTCATCATCTTCCATGCTGACAGGGTAGCCCTCAGGACTAAACCCATCCTTCATGCCCAAGGTGGTGACCACTGTGGCTCTCAACCAATCCATTCATTTGCCCACCGTTTTTCCTAATCCTCAGAACAAGGGGGAAAAGATCCTGCACTCTCTGTATGTGCACAGACAGCTCAGATTTTATCTAGACAGGACTATAAATCCTTCAAAAAGTCTGATCAATTGCTGGCTAGCTTTGCTACAGGGGCAGAAGGCAAAGCCATCTCCAAACAAACCATTTCCAAATGGATAGTACACTGCTTCCATTTCAGCTACAAACAACACAGAAAGCCTCCCCCTAAGGGGGTCAGGACTCGCTCCACCATGCAGCTTTCCTCAGAGGAGAGCCCACCAGGGACATCCTGGAGGCTGCCACCTGGACATCTGTTTGCACTATTACCACGTTCTTCTCTTCTCCAAATCCAGGGCAGGGTTTGCCTCTGCACACTTGCAGGGCATCTTAGTCGGCCCCTAGTTTCCTTGGCTGCCTCCACTCATTTTCTCAGCTTTGGGAATCAACCCAAATGTGATGACTGCAACAGTGAAACACGAAGAACATAGTACAGTTGTGTATACTTACCAAAAATGTAGATGTTCGAGTGTATTCACTGTTGCAGTCCTGGTTTCCCTCAATCCATCCCCCTTTTTTCTTCTCTTTCCTTACAAGGGACATATTGGTACTTACTTTCTACTGGTGGGGTTCTTCCACCAAAACCTGGCTCCTACGTAGGGGCTCCTGACGGGTTAGAGGAAGAAAAACTGGTGTAATGGCATCGGCTACCTTACTTTATACTACTGATGACCTGACGTCAGTCCTGAAGGGACAGCAGCCAACGCAGAAAAACTAAGCCTATGATTTTCGAGCTGGCCAAGGGCAATCCTGGCAGGGATAACCCAAATGTGATGACTGCAACAGTGAATACACTCAAACATCTACATTTATGGTAAGTGTACACAACTGTACTTTTTGGTAATGCCTTTCCCATTTTCTTAGCTTGGTATAGACATAACCTCTTTTTATTTATTTTTATTTAACATTTGTTTACTGGGAAAGTCCGACTTGGAACAAAGCCAATTTTCAGCGGAAGGCCCATGGAGAAATGCTCCAGATATATGTTTTTGTGACATGGGAGGAAAACGGAGTACTCAGAGGAAACCCACACGAACACAGGGAGGACATGCAGACTCCGCACAGAAGGCACCCCAGCCGAAAATCGAACCAGAGAACCTCTTGCTGTGAGGAGACAAAGCAACTGCTGCATCCCTGCACCATCCACACTTAACTATAGTTTAAAAATTGAAGTAGATCAATATGAAGCTGGATCTTGAAGGATCTTTACATACATACATGCATACAAATATTTCAATCACTGGCATTAAATGCCCTTGTAGCTTGCTAATCTACCATAACACTTGTTCCCATAATAAGTGTCCAGGCTGTTCTTAAAAATATCTGAACTAGTACTTGCTTTAATTTAATTTGGTAGTCTGTTCCATACATCAGCTACTCTGTCTGAGAACCAATCAGTACACTTCTCATTCGTATAGAATCTTCTACATAGGCTGTCTGATGATTGTCTAGTACTTTTTGATAACCCCAAACATTGCCAGAGGTAGTTGTCTCTAGTTGCCCTGTATACTTGATTAGGATCTCCTCTTAGACATCTATGAGACACTGTACAAGTTCAGATATTAGATAATAGCAATTTAATCCTTTAATTCAAGCAACATTGCAATCTTTCTAATTTATTTCCCTATCTTACCCACACTAGGACACCACACTTCATTAACATCCTGGATTGGCGACTGCCTCCTTGGCGTACCTCAGACTGCTGGGCTGCCTTTCCTCATTGGTTATATTTATAGTGTGGACTACCACTTTTTTGTAGTCACTTACTGCCCCCTTTGCTTCTCGCAGATTGCAGGCCTGCCTTACCTTATTTTAATCAACTTATGTTGTAGACGAATATTGTTCCCTTGTTAGCGACTGCCGCAGCTGCTACTCGCAGACTGTTGAGCAGCTTTCCTCATTGTATTTTCTTATTTTGCGGGCATATTACTGCTCCTAATTGGTGACTGCCTCCACTGCATCCCGCAGACTGCTGGGCGCTTTTCCTTTTTGAATGTTTTCATATTAGTGGACATTTACTGTTCCCTCAGCCTTTATAGTGGAAGATACTGTATTAAGCCTCGGGCTCACTTGCTCTGCCACCTCTACCACAGGAGATACATCCACTAGCTAGGAACAAGTCTCTGATAGTGATACTTAGCCCATCTTACACAGCAATTTTCAAACACCTCTGTGTGTATTCCCCTTGCATAACAATTCTCACCATTATAAAACTGCTATTACTATATAACGATGTGCTGTTGTCCCTTCTGTGTGCTCATTAGGAAGACTAAACATAGAATGTAGGTTTCAGTCACTGAATCTGTTGGGTTAATGTTTCTTTTTCCACAGTAAACCTATTTTGCATTTATTTATTTATTTTATTTTACATTTGTTGACCGGGAACGTCCGACTGGATACATCTCCATTTTCAGCGGAGGCCCGGAGAGAAAAGCTCCACAATGACAGAAGGTTACATACATGTTACAATATTACATATTATTACATTTAGTAGTGCAGTTAAGGAGAAAGATATACAGTATATATCGTAACAAAAACAGTCTAGCAATAGCTATCATAAAAAAATATAACAGTTCCTATACAAATTTTATAAAGCATGTTAGGTTAAAGGACAATAGCAGCCTTTGAGCTTGAATACTATACAATGTTCTGGTTTAAGGTTATAGGTTCCTACCCTAGGTTGTCTTTTTTTAAGGGTTACAGATATGGTCAGTGATTGGACAAGGAAAAATTGTGTTCGGTCTTTTGAAGATAAAAGTTAAGTTGTTAAGCTAGGATAACTATGGGGAGAAAAGAGATCTAGGTAAGTGAGGAGAACTAATCTGGGTTAGAGCATTGGCAAAGCCAATGTGACATAAAATGGAGTTTTAGTTTCTTTTTGAATTGGTCCAGGGAGGTAGTAAGAGTGAGGTTACAGGGGAGGGAGTTCCATATTTTTCCAATGGCATTGGCAAACGGAGAGTCACCCCCTGAGTTATAGGATTTGATTGTTTGGACAAGTTGCCCAAGTTTTGCATAATTTTAACTGTAACTATTGTTGTGTCTAAATTTGTATTGCTTTTTAAGTAACAGTGCAATTGCTCAGCATATTATTGTGAATTTAAGATGTGCTGTGCTTGGAACTGCATTGCTTATACTAGCTTATTTATTAGTGAAATTGCTTAACTGTGCTGTGTTTATTAGCTGCTCTCCCAATCTGTTAACCCACTGCTAACTGTATATTCTTTTATATTATTTGCACTATAGATTTTTCATTATCTCTGCTGCCTCTCCTGTTTCCCCACTCTCTTCCCCCATCCTTTCTCTGTGTTAACCTATGTATGTACTCAGACAGACCTAATTATTCATTCCCCCTCACTTACCCTCTCCTTTCTGCCTCCTCCATGATTTTATCTGTCCTCTCTCTTTTTTTTAGGTATGAGGTCCCTGCTTACAGCTTGGTCATCTGCCCTCACCACCTTTCCTGGGCTGTTAACACTGTGACCCAACGACCTGCTGCAAACTGTGAAGTTTACTCTGAAACTCCCAAACTAACAACTGCTGAATAAGCTGTTCTCCCTGAGCCCACGTGCTTTCATATACAGTGTATGTTCCTTTATACTTATAATCACTATTGAAATACCCTAAGGGCCACCTCCACACCGCCAGAACTTGTTCTCTCCATTCAGTAACTCTTTCTGTTCTCCTCTCCTCTGCTGCCTTCTAACTCAACTAGCTTGCCCTTACTTGTGCTCTCTTTCTGCAGCTACTTACCCAACCCCGTTTTCCCTTAATACACTCTCTCACATCTGCCTCTCCTCAACCCACCCCTTCTCTCTGTACATTTTAAACTCCCATTACAATAGCTCCCTTCACCTACTGCTGTTCTGGAAGCCTTCTTCCCTTTTACTGTCCTCCCTTATCTGCACCCCCTCTGCTTCACTAAACCTTGCTGACCAGACTTTTCCTTTCCCTACCCCCCCCGCCCTTTCTTTGTTCTCAGTGCTCTCATCCCACCAAACAACTCAACTGTCTATCCTATTCCTTTGGCGACTCTGTATTCACTGATAGGTTTTCTTAGAGAATAACTCCAGCTCCGACCAGGTGTAGCCCCGCTCCATTTGGCTTCGCTATGCTTGGGCTCACTTCGCTCCCCTACCTTACCCATATTCTCACTCACCCCTGCTTTACTCTACACTTATCCTCTAGCCTCTCTGACAAAGTCCTCCCCTCAATCCAGTTATTCCAATCAGTTCATCCTTGCTGTAAAAAGTTATATCCCCCCCCATTGCACTCCACTCCCCTATCATACTCCCCTTTCATTCCCTTCCTACCACACCCCTCCACCACCTCCTTACACGCTTCCAACTCTCCTACACAATCTTTTTACAAACGTGCACTCTCCCACCACCCATACTCACACCCATAAAATGTAATAACATGCTACTGCAGTTGCTTTTACCTCCCACTCTGTTCTTCTTCTCACTATCATCTTACCATTCTTATCTACTGTGTCCACCTCTATCTCCCACCCCCCCCAAACAACATCCACCCCTAACATAAGCCAGAATATCTCTATTTCACCGTCTCTGTACACTTCAATCTCACAATTGCTCCCACTAAACAAAAGTTTAGACCTACTATTTCTAGCTCACTAAACCTGTTCTACTTCCTGTCCCCCTCCTACCTGATGGGGATATCCACCCCAATCCAGTAACTTCCTCATCTTCCAACCCCACATCCTCTGCCTTCACAAGCAACTATCAGCTTCACAATCAAAACTCCTGTCTGCCTACTCCATTAACCTACAAAGTCTCAGAACTACATGTTTGGATTTCAGATTGCAACCCCCACATCCTAGCTCTGAAATTTGGCTCAAACCTTGTGTCAAAAACTCCAAAATTCTTCCTCCCGGATATAACTTATTCTGCCAAGAAGGGGGAGGTGTAGCTATCTTATTCTCGGAACATCTTAACCTTACTCCCTTCTCACTTCCTCTCCCAGATTTTTCACCAGCTGAACTCATCTTCCTTAATTGTCATCTTAACCCACACAGGAAATTTGCAATTGCATCTGTTTATATTCCTCCTGATAAAAATACACCAATTCTCAAATCTATCCTATCCTGGATCTCTCAGCATCTATCTTACAAGACAATATTATTAGGAAATGTTAACATTGATTGGAATAAACTCTCCAACCCTGAACAGTAACCTTTTTGGATTCAGTCAACTAATTTCTACCCTCACCCGCATTAATAAGAACTTCTGCTCGATTATTGACTGGATCTTAACCTCCAATCGCTTCTTCTTTCGGCTGCTCCTGTTAGGGGTCGCCACAGCAGATCAACTGTTTCCATTTCTTCCTGTCCTCTGCATTTTGCCCTGTCACACCAACCACCTGCATGTTCTGTCTCACCACATCCATAAACCTTATCTTAGGCCTTCCTCTTTTCCTGTTACCTGGCAGTTTCATCCTTGGCATCTTTTTCCCAATATACTCTGCATCCCTTCTCAGCACATATCCAAACCAGTGTAATCTTGCCTCTCTGGCTTTGTCTCCAAACCTTCCAACCTGGGCTGACCCTCTCTTATACTTATTCCTAATCCTGTCTATCCTCGTCACACCCAGTGCAAATCTTAACATCTTCAACTCTGCCACGTCAAGCACTGACTCCTGCCTTTTTGTCAATGCCACTGTCTCCAACCCATATAACATAGCTGGTCTCACTACCCTCTTGGAGACCTTCCCTTTCACTCTTACTGGTACTTGTCTGTCACAAATCACTCCTGATACTCTTCTCCACCCACTCCATCCCACCTGTACTCTTCTTCACCTCTCTTCCACACTCACCATTACTCTGAACTGTTGATCTCAAGTATTTAAATTCATCCACCTTCGCCACCTCTACTCCCTGCATCCTCACCATTCCTCTATCCTTCATGTCATTCACACACACATATTCTGTCTTAGTCATTCCTCTTCTCTCTAGAACACATCTCCATCTCTCCAGGGTCTCCACCACCTGTTCCCTACTCTCACTACAGATCACAATGTCATCTGCAAACATCATAGTCCACGGAGACTCCTGTCTGATCTTGTCTGTCAACCTGTCCATCACCATTGCAAATAAGAAAGGGCTCAGAGCTGATCCTTGATGTAATCCCACATCCACCTTAAACGTATCTCTTACTCCCACTGCAGACCTCACCGCTGTCACACTACCCTCGTACATATCCTGTACCACTCTTACATACTTCTCTGACACTCCCTACTTCCTCATACAATACCACAACTCTCCAGGCACCCTGTCATATGCTTTCTCTAAATCCAGCGCAACTCTTTCTGACCTTCTCTGTACTTCTCCATCAACACTCTCAGAGCAAACATCGCATCTGTAGTGCTCTTTCCTGGCATGAAACCATAATGCTGATCACTAATAATCACCTCCCTTCTTAACCTAGCTTCCACTACTCTTTCCCATAACTTCATGCTGTGACTGATCACTTTAATCCCTCTGTAGTTACTACAGCTCTGCACATCACCCTTATTCTTTAAAATCGGTACCAAAACACTTTTTCTCCATTCCTCAGGCATACTCTCACTTTCCAAGATTTCATTAAACAATCTAGTTAAAAACTCCACTGCCATTTCACCTAAACACTTCCATGCTTCCACAGGTATGTCATCTAGACCAACAGCCTTTCCATTCTTCATCCTCTTCATAGCTATCCTTACTTCCTCCTTGCTAATCCACTGCACTTCATGATTCACTATCCGCACATCATCCAACCTTCTTTCCCTCTCATTCTCTTCATTCATCAGCAACCTCAAATCCCTATCAGTACAAAAATCCAAGTACTTTACCAGACTCTGTAAGTGATCACCTCCCTGTCTCAATACTAAGAATGCCTTCTCACACCTCTAAAACCCACCTTTACAAAGACTGCCGAAACCTATCCAATATTAGTGCAGATATCTTCAACTACCAACTCTCCCTTTTAAACTCTTCAACTACCAACTCTCCCTTTTAAACTGGTCTCACCTGTGAAACCTTCCCATGAATGAAGCCATTCTTTAATTTAATAATGTCTTCCTGAACATATTAAACTCCCTAACTCCCATAAGAAAATGTAGACTCAAATCTAATTTAGCACCCTGGCTCTTCAAACATACCCTTTCCACCATGAAACTTAGGGATTCCACCTGGAAACAATGGACTAAGTCTAAATCCCCTTCTATTTTCTTAGATTCAAACAACTACGAAGCCTAACTAAAAACATTATTGTCCAAGACAAGAAAAACTTTTATCTAGATGCTCAATCTACCTTTCAAACCCTAAAGAATTCTGACTTGAACTGCATTCTCCATCCAGGAAAACCCTCCACCCCCATCCGTTTCCCTAACAAAACACTCCTTGAAACAGCTACTCTTCTAAACAATCATTTCATAGACTCAATCTGCAAACTAACCCCTCCTGACACACAATCCTCCTGCCCCCATTTAACCTTCTCCCTGAAACCTGACCGCACCACCTATATAAAATCTCTTCTGTTGAAACTTAAACCAGGTTCTCCTTCCTACGACAATATATCCCATCAATTTCTCAAACTTGAAGCCAGTACTATAGCATATCCTATATCAATCCTTATTAACCATTCTATCAAATAATCTACAGTACCAGACATCTGGAAATTCTTCTTTACATTACCATTTCACAAAGGAGGCAACTCCACTGACCAGTCCCAATTTCCACCCTATAGCCATCCTCTCACCTCTCTCAAAAATCCTAGAGAAATGTGTTCATGCACAGCTTCTCAAATGTCTACTACAGGAAAATCTCCTCACTCCCACACAACATGGATTCAGGCCCCACCACAGCACCTCCACTGCCCTACTCTCTTTCACTCAGACTGTAGCTCAGGTCAGAGACAACAATAAACTGGTGTCATGCTTATTCCTCGACCTTTCCAAGGCATTTGACACTGTCTCCCACCCTAAGCTCCTCACAAAACTTACTGAACTTAACCTCTCTGCATCCACTACTCTTTGGTTCTCTAGTTATTTTACAAAAAGACAGGAATCTGTTAGATGATTGTCCTCCTGCTCCCCCTTCCCACCCATCAATACTGGTATACCCCAAGGATCTATTGTTGGCCACCTCCTCTTTAATATTTATACCAGTAATTTTCACTCTGCCTACTGCACATCTTCACAAATCCACTATGCCAACAATTCAAATCTTATTACCCTTTCCAACAACCCTACTGACCTCCCCACTCTTACATAAATTTCATTTAACACCGTAGATAACTGGCTAGTCAATAATCAAGTCTTCCTTAACCCAAAGAAAACCAATCTACTTTTCCTCCCTAAATCTATGGCCAACCTTAAGACATCCTTCACTCTCTCCTCCCTAGACAACACGATCATTCATGCTGACTCTCATACCAAACTTCTAAGTGTCACAACATATGATCACCTGAAATTTGACTTTCATGTCCAACAAGCCATCAAAAAAGACCAACAACTAGGCCTATTGTACAGAAACAAATAATTCTTACCAATTTCCTTTAGGACCTCTTTGGTTCAAGCCTACCTCCTTCCCTGCCTACTCTATGCTTCCCCTATATTTATCCATCTTCAAGTAAATATTTTAACCAAACTCAATCAAAACTACTACCAGATAGCTAGATTTGCCTGCAACCTCCCCCACAAAGCCCACCACTGCCTGCCCTCAAAGAACTACAATGTCTTGACTTCCTTCAATTGCTTCAACTCTCTCTCAGCTTCAAATTACACGTTTTCTACTGTACAACTCTGCTGACTGCCCTTCCCTGTCTACTGTCCTATCCCATATACCAGATCCTTGCGCAACACTGACCAACAACTTCTTGATACCTACAGACCCAATAAAACTATAGGCAAAGCACTATATAAATGTTCTGTGTGTCAAACCTGGAATAAGCTCCCCAGCAATTTACGGTCTATCCACTTCTCCCTCTCTTCAAAAATGAACTGAAGAACTATCTGGGTAACCTCCATTCCTCCACCTGTCACCACCCGACCTAACTGCTACTCACACAACTGTTTCACTATACAGTAGTCCTTCATCACCGTAATCTAAAGTCTCTTAAACACCTGCACTCTGTTTCCCCCAGTTGTCTTTCTTAGCACTACACTACCTAAACCTATCCTTATCTCTTCCACTATTTAAAAGTCATCCCACCCTCTCTTCCACTGCTACTTTACTCCCTCTCAATCTTACTCTCTTTACCTCTTCTTACCTTTCTTCCTTTCCCTCTACCTACACCCTTTCACCATTTACTCCTTCTTCACTTCTACTCACTTAGTGCAAAAAAAAACTATTATACTGCAAGGTTTATCCTCTTTAACTGCTCAGCAATCTACTTCTTGTAAATTGATACTATTTTTATATGCATTAAGTATCATTAATGTATGATGTCTCATCATCATGTACTATATTTCTGTTATGTCTAGAACGCGTGTGTGTCTATTTACATGTATGGCAATATAAAATCTCTTTAAATGTATAGCATGTATGTATTGCAAATATAAAACTTTGTAAGTTGTTCTTTATGTGGTACTTTTCTCCTCGGGTCTCCACTGAAAATGGGCCCCCAGCCTAGTGGACTAACCCAGTTAGCAAAAGACAAATAACTTAAATTTTCCATCCATGGATGCCCTTGGTATATTTCTACTGTACTATTTCCAGTTTACTCATGCTTGTTTTTTTAAGGTTTCCATGTTGTTATTCCATACTCAAGTTTGGGTCTAATGTAACAAACAATGACTTCATTTTTGATTTCCTAGACTTAATAAATCTTTTTTTTACAACCTATAGTTCTGTAACTATCATTAACCAATTGGTTTTTATGATTAGAAAAACTCATAGCTGAATCTACCAATATACCGAGGTCCTTAAATGAGTCTACAGTTTCAGTCACGGTGTGCTGTATTCAACATTCACCTTTCAATTTATGTCTCCCAATTCTCATATACTTAGCTTTTGATGTATTTATCAGCAAATTATTCTCCTGTGCCCAAATGATCAAATTAGTCACGTTATTTTGCAGACATGCCTTATCTGTAACACGTAATCAGTTTACCCAATTTTAGGTCATCTGCATATAGACAGTAGAACACCTCAGTTGAAAAATTTAGGTCTGAAAGATGCGATCTAAACAAGTAAGGATTAGGAGAGAGCCCTGTGGGACACCCTGACTGTAACCAAGGATTTCACTTGTCCATTTGCTGTATGATACTTGCCATGTCCTATTTGTAAGCTATGCAGCTATCCATCTTGTCACGAGTACATGAATACCTAGTTGTACTAATTTATTGATCAGTGCTTTATGTATGACCCTGTCAAATGCTGAAGTTACATCTATATAAATTACATCACAACACAATTTTTCATTCATAGCTGTTATTATATTGTTATAGAACATCTTGTTACATGTTGTAATAGATTGGTTTTCAACATATACATGCTGATATATGGTTTTGACAATAATTTATCCAGTATTACCTTCTCCATTATTTGTCCACAATGTGAAAGTATTCTTAAGGGTCTATATGACTCTGGGTTTGTCCTACTCCCCTTTCCCTTGAAGCTAGGTTTAATAAGTGCAAGTCTCCAATCTTGAGGACTCTCCCCATATTTATATGACCTAGGGAATAGTAGATATACTGGTACCGTAAGTTCTTGCTGAAGTGTTCTCAGGTCATTGTTACTAATTCCGTCTCCTCCCTGTGCTTTGTTTGGATCCAGTGTACATAGTTCTTTTTCAATATAATCTAATTTGATTCCAGTATCTGGGGTTACTTGGATGTCACTAGGACAACTTATTACCCCATTTGTGGAGCCAAACTGTTTTGCATAAGATTTTGTAATTGTATCTATAGTCTGTTGTGTCTGAAAATAAATTTTAGAATCAGCACACAGTTCATCAGTTTGTCTTTACTCCTTCCACATGTTATGTATCCATAAAAAGGTTTCCTATTATACTCAATATGTTTATATAAATTTTCTTCAAATATTTCTTGATCTTGTTTCACACTATGCTTAATCTGTTTGTCAAGCTTGTTTATTTGTTTTCAAAGTTGTAGTTTGACTTCTCTTCCATTTCTTATTTTTTTTGTCTCATGTTAATCATATATTGTGTTCTTATGGAAATATATCCCGCTGATGTATGCCCAGATTCTGATGTTAAAAATTTTTTTTTTATTTTTTGCACCAAGACAATTTCTCTTTCAGAGCTTTCCACAGTCCATCTGCAGTTTTTCCACTGAACATCTCACTCCAGTTAGTTTTACATAGTGACTTTTGTTTCCATCTTTGAGTAATAGTCACCTCAGCCTTCTTCCAAAATGGTGGTACTGCTTCATGTTAATGTACTGTTAAAACCTCCAGATCTTTGTCACTTCCTTCTCTAATAACTTCCAGATTTTCACAGAAATGCCATTTTGTCCTGATCGATTATACATCACCTTTATCTCCTTACTTCGTGTGTTAGGTATTTGTTTTTAGACGCACTTAAGTTATCACTTGAGAGATGCACATGTACAGTAATAGCAAAGAAAACAAATCATATTAACATTTTCACACATTATACCTTAAATATGTTTTCTTTTTTAAAAATTTTCATTCATCCTGAACATTATTCTGCATGGATTGCTCCCGCAAATCCCAGTTACTTCTATGTAATTTGCTCCTTTCGTTTTCTAAAGCTTCAACCTCCATTTTTTTTTCTCTCTCTCTTACAATATTCAGGTCTTCAATCACAGTTGGTTTAGATTTTGAGCTCTATTTTTTTTAGCATTTTTTTTTGGCAGCCAGTAGTGTTAAACTTAGTAAGGCTTTTCTTTGTCTAGTGTGCCCAAGGTCAAAAGAATCTTTACTTTAGTTGCAGCCATTTCCTCCCCCAATATTTATGACAAAAGTACTCTGTAGGGAATTTTTTAAATCTGCCAACTCATTAAACCCCAAAAAGCATGTTCCCACTTACCTCTCTCTTTCTCTTCCCCACCACACTTCCAGCATTTTCCATCTAAAGTTTGGGGTATAAATACCTATGCAAGCACTTCCAAGCAAAAACCTGAAGCCACGCAGATTTGCTCCCATTGTTCCTTTGTAATTTTCTTTTCTGGTCTTTTTCTTTCTAGTCTTTTCTAACCTTCTTTGATTCATTCTTGTAGTGGTATAATGCTTTATACATTCATACAAATTATTCCATTTTTAAACAGCTTATATTCTAGGTTTTGACTTGTATTTCATAAATGTTTTTCTCTCTGCTTGTACCAATCCTTGGCAGGGAAGGTAGTCTCTAACCTGGACTTTATCTTAGCCTCATCCCACTCTGTCACCTTTCTCCCTCTAGTTGTTTGCCAGTTGTCTCCATTAAATTCCAGCCCCCTCATGGCTGTTTTCTATAACTTTACTTGCAGTCATATTGACTGTCTCCTTTCTCCGTTCATTTTGCTTAGTTCTTAGAATACTTTCTGAACATAATATTCTGTATGATGATTATTCTCCTTAAGGGTCTTCATCCAAAATCCTACACTGTCCTTATTTCTCGAACATCTCTCTGTTTCATCATCATCCCCTTCCATTTTGATTTATCATCTACTGCTTGTGTTGTGTATTTGAGCCTTAACTGCATAGCTCCAAAGTATCCATTCAAGTCTTCCACTTAAATCTTGCCCTCTTCCCCTCCCAAATAAATTTCTACAACTCTTGTTAATTATCACCAACCTCTACTCAGGTTGATAAAAATATGCCCGAGTTGAATGTAAAACTAAATGAACTAAAAATATTGTCACTGCTTGTAACTTATCTATATAAATAATCTGGTGTTTCCAGTTTTTCAGTTTTTGTACTACCTTTTGTTTAGTCTTTTCCCACATATCCTTAGCTGCCATACTGAATCTTTTTTAATCCCTACACTTAAATGCTTCAACTTAACTTGTTTTGCTGAGCCAATGTGTGTGGCTGTATAACTTACTGCTGCAGCCTTTGTTTTATCTTCCTTAATTATATCCTGAAAAGTTTTGAAAGTGTCTCATAATTTTCCACAGCACTGTGATGCCCTTAATTGGATTTATCAAATAATATCTTTAAATAAAGCTAGCTTTTCTTTAATGCCATAACAGTTTGTATCCTTGAATTTCTAAGACCTATATAGCTAACTTTTCTTAAGACCATACTAGTTACATTATATATATCCTTGAATTTGTAAGGCCTGTTTTTTTTGCCAATAGTCTTAAATGTAAAGCTGATAGCAAATGAGGAGAGGACACCTTTGCCTGGTTCCTCTTTTCAAACACAGCTTGTCAAAGAGGAACCCTCCCTCCTTAATTCTTGCCTCTGACCTTTCATAGCCTCATAATTAGCCATGTTATTCTGTCAGAGAATGCAAACCCCTCTATTGCCTATTTCATGATGAACATAAGAAAGATTACAGATGAAGGGAAATTTTATAGAGCATTAAGGGTAACAAAATGTATTTCATATAATCTCAACTGGCTGAATCCATTGCTTATTAAGACCCACTAACAGCAGTGGTATTTTCTTATGTTCAACTTCCTGCTGGATCAACATCCTTGTTCTGTTAATGTTAAATGTTTGCTTCCCCTCCACCAAACCACATTGATCCATAATTATCAATTTTGGCAATGCCTATGCCCATCCCTTAGTTGTATAGATGGAAATAATTCAGTCATGTTTTACATTTGGAGTGAGTTTATACAAAACTGTGTCTAAATGGTCTTTGCCATCTTTGGGTAATGTAGACACCACAGCCTTGACTGTCTTGGTTAAAGTATTGCAGATGAAGGGAAATTTTATAGAGCATTAAGGGAAACAAATGTTAAAATGCTAAAGTAAAACATAAGGGAGTATTTGGAAAATATTCCCAAGTTTAGAATGTTTTTGATAACTCCAGAGTGCAAAAAAACTATTAACACAATGACTTGGGTTACAGAAAATAGAAGGCAGTGTTAGCAAACATAGGTAGGCTATGACTAGAAAAATAACCAGAGACCTTATAGAGGTATTGTGAATATTTTGACAGCTGAAATTCTTTTTCAAGATGTAAAATGAAGATAAAACAAAGGCTGTAACAATAAACTATGTATTTACACATGCATTGATTCAACAATACCCATATTTATAGGGACACAAGTATTTAGGTGTTTGGATTTGAAATATTCTATTGTATTATGATAGTTAAGGATTTATTTTTATTTTACATTTGTTGACCGGGATAGTCTGACTGGATGCATGTCCATTTTCAGCAGAAGGCCTGGGGAGAAAAGCTCCAAGGGTAAGCAGATACATCATTACATAATACCAGCACTACATATTGCAGACTGTTTACAGTGATTACATAAGCAAGTTAAACAAGTTCCACAGGTTAGAGTTAATCCCGAGCGTAAGTCAGGATTAAATTAAATTACACAGTAAGCTGGTTAACAGATTTTTACACATTCTAGAGAGAGTTAGCCAGGCTTGATACATTGACAATAGCCAGTTAAGTGCCAAATGTTGTTTGAGTCTAGTTTTAAATTGACCTAAGGTAGAAAGTAAGATAATATCAGCTGGAAGAGAGTTCCAAGGTCTACTTAGAGTTTGCAAAGAGAGTCACCGGCTGTGTTATTAATTTTGCTAGTCTGAATTAGTAGTTTGTTAGAGGATCAAAGCGGTCTAGGATTGTTATAGAGGGTGATAATATTTTTAAGTGCAGGAGTATTGTCCGGATTATAGAGGATTTTATAGGCCATAATCAGTTGGTTATACTGGATTAGGCTGGGTAGTTCAAGCCTCCCAAGCTGATTTAGATTGATGTAATGATGTGTCCTAAAAGGCAGCCCAGTGGCAAACCTGGCAATGTGGTTGTAGCATATTGAGAGTTTGTTAAGGACAGTCTTGTTTAAATTCGAGAGTAGAGGGGATGCATACAGAAGGGTTGAAAAAAGGTGAGAGCGAGCTATGGCAATTTTAGCCGGAGGGGTTGGGAAGGCTTTTATTCTGTAAA
Source organism: Protopterus annectens (assembly GCF_019279795.1). Lineage (NCBI taxonomy): Eukaryota > Metazoa > Chordata > Ceratodontiformes > Protopteridae > Protopterus > Protopterus annectens. The sequence continues at coordinate 187,153,327 of NC_056728.1, read as the reverse complement.
GTGACCCTAGTTTTTTATTGATGGTTTTGATAGTTTGGTTAACACGTAGGTTGAATTTTAGATTATTATTTAGGATGACACCTAATAGTTTTGTAAAGGGGTCAGGGGAGATTATTGTGCCATCATTTGAATTAATGGTAAAGGTGAAAGTGGTAGACCTACATGTTGGTGAAAATAATCGCATTTTAGTTTTTTTGGGATTTAGGATCAGATGACGTTCGGAAAGCCAGTTTTCTGTTGTATTAATGGTGGTCTGGGTAGCTGACCATAACTCTTTTGGAGATGTGGTCTAGCAAATCAGAGTAGTCATCAGCATATTGGATACAGCTGACTTTTGGGATGACAGTATAAAGGTCGTTAATGAAGATGGAGAACAGCAAGGGCCCTAGTATAGAGCCTTGTGGTACTCCAATGGTGTTAGGTAGAAGATTAGAGAGTTTGTTCTGCCAGAGGACAGCCTGCTGTCGATCATTCAGGTAGGATTGAAATCATTGAAGGGCTCTAGTATCTAGACAGAATGTTTGCAGGGTGTGGATAAAAGTTGGTGATCAACCATATCGAATGCCTTGGAAAGATCCAAGAAGAGGGCTGAGAATATATAATTAATGTTGCGATTATGGTTTATGGTGTTGGTAAAGGCTAGGAAGGCTGAAGTAGTGCTGTGATGAGGACGGAAGCCATGCTGAGTGTCTGCCATAAGGTGATTCTGGATTAGGTGGTGCATGAGTTGTCTATGAATACATTTTTCCATAATCTTTGCAAGTGGAGACAGTATAGCTATTGGCCTATTATTGGAGAATTCAGTAGAGCTGCCTCCTTTGTGAAGTGGGCTTACATAAGATATTTTCCAGATAGTGGGAATTTTAGCTTCTACTGTGGTTCGATTGATTAGTATTATGATGGGGTAAGCAATAGCATCAGCTGATTTTTGTAGGTACTCGGCAGGGAGTTGATCAGCAGAAAATGTAGTGGGTTTTAATTTTTTGATCAAGGTACGGATAAGTGAAGTGGCGACTGGTTGGAAGCTGAACGCGAGTAGTTTTCTAGGGTTGGTACTTTCAGGACCAGGGGAGCTAGGAGGTAGTTGGCTAGCTAGGGCTTGAATTGTCTCAGTAAACAGTCTGTTAAAACTGTCAGCAACATCTTCAGGGGTTTTATTAATAGTAGCAGCAGGGATTGGGGTTGACGTTTGTCCAGGATGTAGTAGATTATTTAAACCTGCCCAAAACTTCTGAGGGTTATTTTGATTTACTGTCTGTAAATTACAGTGGTATTGTTTTTTGTCTTGTAAAATGGATTTTTTTAGTTTTGTTCCTGGATTGCCTGTATTTAATGTGATCTTGGGGGTCTTTAGAAGAATGCCATAAAGCCCATGCTTTGTTTCTAAGGGTAATTTTGAGTTTAGACTCTCTAGAAAGCCATGGTGCAGTTTTTGCCTTTGTTCTCTTTGAACGAACAGGTGCATGCAAATCAAGGATCTCAAGGAATTTGTTGTTAAAGTATGCTACTGCTTCCTCTAAGGGGAGGTGTTTTAGAATAGACCAATTATATGAGTTTAGTTCTTGTTGGAATTTGGCAGGGTCAAAGATTTTATTGTTTCTAACCTTTCTGAGTAAGGGTTGTTGAGAATTAATGGCGTTGTGCTTAATTACATATGTGAGAAGGTGATCACTTAGGCCATCAGTGAGGGCACCAGAGGTGTACAGTTGGGGGTTACCATTTATGAGTACCCAGTCAAGTATGCTTTCTTTTTGGATGGGTTTACCAATCCTGGTAGGGGTGGATATGATTTGTATAATGCATGCAGGTTAATATGGGTGGTTGGGGATTCAGAGGAACAGGTGTCCCAGTCTATGTTAAAGTCTCGAAGTCGTAAGGTTTCTTGGAGGTAGTGACATGATGGCCAGTGCAGGATATCTTCAAGTGTAGATATATTGTTACCTGGGGGAATGTACATACAGATGATATTAATGCATGTATTTTTATTAAGTTGCAATTTGGTGGCAAGAATCTCAGAGTTATTAATCTGAGGTGGTTGTATTACATTTATGGTGACATTCAACTCAGATTTATAGAGTACAACTACCCCACCCCTCTTCCTGGAAGCACGATCCAGCCTGTGTATGTTGTACCCAGGTGGTCACACTTCATTGTCTGTAGTGTTAGGTTTTAACCAGTTTCAGATAAACAGAGAATCTCAGGGGAGTGGACATCCAGAAGTGCATGCAATTCATGTACCTTGTTATTAATGCTTCTAATATTGAGATGACAGGCTAGGAGAGAGTTAGTTGGCCTATTAATTGTAGGTTTGTAGCTTAGATTGCAAGTAGAGGGGGTATGTGTATCTGAAGTGGGTGGGCCCCGGTTGGGATGAATATCACCACCAAGTATTAGGTTAAGTCTATACTTGGTGATGAACTTCAGGAATTTGTTTATTAATTTGTGGTAGTGTTTGGATCCAGAGCTAATGTGCCTGGGGTTGAGATGTTGATAGACTGAACAAGATGTTGGATAGGACCTGGTACTGTAAGTATGGTTGAAGGTGGGAGGATTTACAGCTGGGGTGATAGTATGGCCTTTCTGGACCTGAAATCCCGTGAGAAACTGGTTTTCATACAAGGTAAGGAGGTATGGTGCGAATAAGAGGGGTAGTAAAGAGGAGTATATCATTATTTGTGATTCAGCTAGTGAGTTAAGGAACTGTTTTGCCTGGTGATGCAACACCAGAAGATAGAGTGGTGAGGTAAAGGTACTGTAAGGGGGATGGGAGAATGCCAGATGAAAGCTAATAGGCGCTATTAAAATGTAGGTAGAAGAATGAGGGTGGGAGGAATTATCCCAGATGAAAGCAGATAGGATCTAGAAAGTGGGGGAGTGACTATAGTACTTTAAATTTAGAGGTACTTGAGCGCGGGAGGGAATTGGGGGCAGGGAGGGCAGCGAAGAGAGCCTGAGCGTAGTGGGGCTGTTGCAGTTTACAAGGTTTCCTAAGGTGTCCTAAAGCTATAAGGTAAGTATTATAGCTCTAAATGTAAGAGTCAGTTTACTTAAGTTACAGGGGAAGAAGGCAACAAGTAGAAAAAAAGAGCCGTATGGCTGACCAAAATGGTGACCTGCTTAATTACACAGCACTGTAAGTAAAAGTTTAACAAATGCTTTTTGTGTGCAACCTACTCTGCTTAAATGCTGAGAGAAACTGATTTTGTTATGGTGACCAATTGCAATCCTGTAGACTCTGTTTTGTAGGTAAATGTAGAGTTCAATCTGCTTAATTAAATGCTGAGAGAAACTGATTTTGTTATGGTGACCAATTGCAGTCTTGTAGACTCCATTTTGTAGGTAAATGTAGAGTTCAAACTAAGTCACACCAGGTCAGCCAAGGGGGGAAGAGAGAGGGAAATCCTAAGCACCTAGATTTGAAAAATGTGCGAAAGGACTAAATAAACGATAAAAAAAAATCAGAAGTTGGAAGCTGTTGACTGTGGATATGAACAGTAAGCATATTTTTATTAGAGGAGAAACTGTGGTACATAATTTATTAAAAAAAAATTGGGAGTGAACGATGGCAAGCTTTAAGTGAGATGGTTTGTTTTTCCCAGCATTACAAAGTGGTATATAATGACCAGATTTGAAAGGGTATTTTAGGGCTCCTGTATAATACAAGCAGAAAACTGCAAAGTAAAATAGAAAGAAATTATTTTGAAATGGGATTGGGAGGGGTTCACAAAATAAGAAGAGAGTAGCTTTTTGGATGCAGCCCTTTAAGAAGAGTAACAACAACCATGCAGAATATTATATTTTCAAAGTAGCAAAAACAATTTTAAGACCTAATCCAACATGGGAATGGAGAAAGATTTTAACAATAGGACTGACTGCAAGAAGGGGCTTAGAAAATATGCAATAATGAGGTGGTATTTATTGATGAAAATTATCAAATGAACAAATGTATCAGTAGAAAATAGAGAGAGAAATGGAATAGAGTGGGATGAGTCCAAGCAGAATTTTGGACTTTGGGTTGGAGACTGCATTCTCTACCAGTGATTGATAACTGAGTATAGACAAGGAGAAAGGGTTAGTTGGTTAGCTGAGTGTTAAATGAAAGACCAGTTCTGCTTGAATTTGTGACGCCCCACTTCTGGGCCAGTAATCAAGGTCCTGAATCCTCAGCACTGACACCAGTGAGGCACTTGAAACAAAGATAAGATACACACAGTATTTCCAGATGCAGCTGTCTGCATCAAGCACAATTTCCCTTAACAGCACACAGGTAAACAAGTCAGTCCAGGGTCTGGATTTCTTTATATCTGTCTCCCTCCAGGGCTCCAATAAGGCTCCCCACTAGCACAGCTGTAGTGTGTGAAGTCCTCAGCTGAGTGTCCAAGCCAAGTCCTCCAGCACCCTTTCCCTGAAAGTAGTGCTTCGTGTCCATGCTCCAAGTAGCTCACACACACACAAACGTTGAGATTTGATTTTCATACATACACATACACCTGGGAAAGACTGGCTCTGTTTTACCCCCATGCCCCCATCTGCCCAGACTATAAGGTAGTTATCATTGCCACCAGACACTAGAAAGCCAGCTACCCAAGTCTCTTGCAAGGCTACCCAGTTATACGAAGTGAAGTTAATGTTAATACAAATGGTAATGTTGACCAAACAGACAGGCTTCAGGAGTGGCCACAGTGTCACCAAAAGATATAAGTACTCTCAAAGGTTAAAATACTCTCTAAAGGACCAGACAAATTGAAAAGTTTAAATATATTTAATAATAAATAATAAAAGATCATGAAAATATGAAATATCTATTTACAGTAAGAGCCAGAGTTCAATCACAGGAAATATTAAAAATAACACAGCTGGAAAGATTCACACAGTTGCGGAAAAACAATACTTAACTGTTCTCACTATATTTTCCTGACTGATCTAGAGAATTACCATTCCAACTTACTTAACAGAGCAAGGAAAAATTTAAGTAGGTGAGGGATCCTTCTGTGCCAGGTTCCAAGAAACAGGCTGCCCTGAAACTTCACTCTCACCTAATGTTAAAACATTATTTGTTTACAGAATGACATCACCTACATCTAATCATCTTACTTCTAGTTCCTGTGCAACCCCCATTGCTAGAAACTGCCAGGATTTAGCACCTAAATGTCAATAATGCACACACAAGAGCATTGCTGAGATGTGATGCAGCTTCTGGAAGTCGCAAAACAATTACAGACTTCTACAGAGAATGATAAACCATGCTTCTTACAGACATTTCATCTCTGGCTTTATTCAGAAATGTGAGATAACTTATTTATGGCCTTAGGCCCAGTAATTTAATTTCTTACTATTTTCCAAAGATAGCTGGAGCTAAGCTTAATCTCATCTCTTCCAGTATCCTCTGTTAACATATATTTAATTCAGTTACAATACAATCAGGACACACTGTTGGTACATTTTTAACACAAGTAACTTTACAAATCCATTTTCAGAGCAAGCATCTGTACAAGTAAGTTTGATAAGCAAATAACATATAATGCTTTATCAAATTCCAGCTAGCTGTGCTCTCATGTTACACATCCACTGCCCTACTTCTCCTGGCATAGCTGAAGTTCAGTTGCTACAAAAGCATTTAAGGCATAACTGTGTGTGTTAAGGTAATTCCTTAAATATTCACCAAAAATTGTAGTTATGAAGGCTTCAGTTTTGATGAGTGATCACTAATACCAACTTCAAAAGTGTAGGAGTTGTATAGCGATTGCATGCAAAAGCCATGTTTTTTTCTGGAGATAGACTGAAAAAGAGCTTGTTTTACTTTGTCACATGTATTTGTTTTACTTTCACACCTATCCCAGTGTATTTAATATAAATTATCTGTCTTTGCAGGAAGAGCAGGCTGCCAAGGTGAAAGCAGAGAAGATTAAAGTAGCCCTGGAGAAGATTAAAGAGGCACAAGTAAAAAAGGTAGAGGTTGTTTGCTTTCTGCATTGTGACTTAGCAGTTGAAAATTAGTTTTATTTAAGCCTGTTAAAAGTTTTCAACATCACTGAGACATAATCTGACAATTATACTTGCTTGTACTGTATTATATGCTTCCTCCATAATGACAAATCTTTCTACTTCCCAAATGGCCAAACTTGAACAATTCCTTAATAAAGAAGCCCATTTACTCCTAAACTGTGGTGGGGGAGAAGCAGGAAAGGATTTGATAGCCATCAGGGGAAATCAAGTGCTTCAGAACTTCGTACTACATAGCACAGTGCTGGTCTTTCAAGCACTGTTTGAGATCCATTATTCTGATTGGGAAAGCAAGTCTGCAGTGGAGTCTGCACTGTAGTATAAAATTCATCAGTGCCAAGTGATAAATATTTCAGATCCCTTTAGTGCAGCTTATTACCAGTGTGTTCCATTTTTTCATATTCTTTATACATTTGTGAACTACTGCTTTTACATTTGTGTTATTGCTGGGCTGGCCATTCATTCTGAGGTTGTCCTGGGGGCCTGGATCATTTGTGCTTCCATCTGGGGGGATTTTTTTTCTTTTATGACTTACCCAGTCCCTTTCCCCCCACCACCCCCACCCTTGTTTATTACATCCAAGGGCAATTCCCTTCTTTGGACCACACCTCACCTTACAGGCATATCAACAAGCACCCTCCATCTTGGATGGGGATGCCTATCCCTTCCCTGATGCTCTGTACTGCATTTATTAATGTACTGTAATATAGCTTTGAAACTGTAACCACCTCACAGAAAAGATAAAAAGATAAACTGTCACAAGTTTCCAAGCAACACACAGCCTCAGGAACCATGAAGTTTGATGTTGCAGAGTCAAATGTGATGACTTGTAGTTACTGTAAGGTGATGCTTTTTTCCCTTTTCTGTGTTTTTCTGGCTTGTACCTGTAATTTACAGCTTTCCTTCACTGACCAATTGGCCCATTCATTCTGTCACCCCCCCCAACCATTCACCTAGTAGTAAGGGGGGGGGGGTAGGTAAGCCACCAGTCAGAGAGGCCGTCTTCCTTACAGGTCATGAGACAGGTTTGATTAGTACACCAAGAGCTAGAGGACTTAGGAAAGGAGAGAAATGAAGGGGCATTACCTGCTTTGAATTTTCCTTGTTGGAGCTTGAGGGGTGTTTTTACAGAACACGAGTAGGTATCTACTCTTATCTCCCATTAATCCATCTCTGGTGTAAACTGGAGACCTAGCAGGAGTCATTCTTTATGGGCAGGGAATGTGGAATTTCTTCAGGGGAAGCATCACCCATGGATGTGAATGATGTCTCTGCACTGCTTGTACGGCCCTGGAGTACTTACCATGTCATGCAAGGTATTAAGGCTTACAGTAAAATTTCACTGATGGCTACCTGTATGACAAATGCACTATGATTACCTGTTGCTGCATTGAGGGTGATGGGAAGATTTGCAGTAATCAGCTAGATAGTCTCCAAGCATGGAGGGGCAAACAAATAAATTCCGTTCAGGTGTGGGTCTTTTTGATCCCCAGTTCCTTCCTCTAGTGGCTTATTGTAAATAGCGCCAAGGTAAGACCTGCAGTACTGACATAGATAGTGAAATTCCCCTTTCTTACATGCATGCTGAGTCCAGCAGTGCTAGGCTTCTTGGAAGACCAAAGCAGATCAGTGGTCCATGGCCATCTTGCTGCCCCACCCAGCCACAAGTGGGTGTCAGTATTGTAATGGGACTGAGCCAGTAATGGTCTTTCACTCTCCCTAGCCAGTATCATCATGGCCAAGGTCACTTGTTGATCCTTGGATATTTGAGTTGGTGAGGCTTTATCCATCTATACCATAAAGCAGACTTGCGAGGGAATGATTTTAAGTGTCCGTTGATTATCTGTGTAAGTAAACTGTCACAATTCTGTTGCTCATAATTACCGATGCTTATGTGGAGCAGGTAGCTGAAAATTTACATAAGCTGAATCCAAGAGAGCAAAGCAGAAAAGAGATCATTACAAAGGATTGCACTCGCAATACTTGATGCGAGTACAGAGCTTTTACCAGTAAAAAGAGATAAATGGACCATATGTAGAATGTGCATAATATCAGTCTTAATCCTAATACGTTTACTTAATATACTGTTGCTGCTATCCCCTCTGTCACTTCCCCTATAGCTTCCCATCCTTTCTCTAATTTGCACTTTGAAGATGATTCTGGAATTCTTACTTTTTAACAATAAAAACTGCAGTGTTGAATCCTCAGCTTCTAACATGCATGACCTTCCTTTCCACTTATTTGATGGTACTGCTGCATATTGTATAAATACCTTGTACTATAAATATGTAAAGTGATGACGTAATCAGTGAAACGATAGTTCTGCTAAACTGCAGGTAATTTGCTTGTATTTTTCCCACTTGGGTGGTGGTGGTCATAGCATATTATATACCTTTGTACTTAATATCGTATTCTGTGAGCTGTGTTTATATATGTTATCTGTACAGTTTGTACCTTACTGTTGGGCAGCGTCTGAAATTGGTCCTTTGGGATGAAGGCTTTTCCCTGCTTAATACATCTTGGATCAGTGGAATTGAGTCAGTGAAATCTGATAAAGCCTTTGAGGAAATGACTACATGCAGGGTGCATGGACTGGTCAGTAATTGCCTTTTATTTCTGACTTTTTGCTTGAAAGCTGAAGTCTGAAGGCTGTAGTATAGTTTGTTTCATTTTCCTGTGTAACATTGTTCTCTGTGACCTCAACTGAATTAGTGCTAAATACCCTAATTATAACCTCAGCAAAACATTACTTGTCATCTTTGTTCTTAGCTTCCTGTGTGGTCACCTTCATATTAATTCCTTCTTACTTAGGGTTCAACTACAGTCATGACATTTTGTAAAACCTTGGACTGTGCTGCTGTTCTAGCTCATTTTATAAGCAGAAAACACACACACAAAAAAAAGGCAGAGAAAAGATTTGTTTGAATGAAAACCTTCTTTTGAGACATTTTGTTGAGTATATAGTATCTTGTGCACTCCATGTTTAGTTTGTGTAATGTGCACTTCCTGTTTCCTTTTCCTGCGGCTGTGCCTCTTAGCCAACCTTACGGCCTTATTCATTTGTGTATTAGTTAAATATTAATTCACATTGACCTTGAATGTAGGTGTTGCTCTTCATGGAAGAATAGTGAATGTAGGATTGTAGATTGCAGCTGTGCATTTATGTAATCTGTCAGATAATGCCAGTCATGCTGCTTTCAGTTGGATAGCTGTCACTGGTCAGAATGTGGACTAAATGTGTTTCTCGTTTGAAATGCATTGTTCGAAAGTCACATTCGATTAAAATACAAAATTGGAAAATGTGAGGTGTTTTCTCTGATGAGGCAAACCACCTACATCCCAATCTCATGCAGGTGTTATCACTCCTGCTCCCTTTTAAATACAATCATCAAGTCAGATAGCACTGCACCCCTGACAGTGACCTGGAGTTTAATTCTGAATTTTAATCAAATAACACTTTCAGTACAGTTTGTATCAAAAGAAAGACTGACTAATTTAATGTGTAATTTTGGAGTTGCAGGCACGGAAGCAGTGGTGCTTTGTAGAGTATTTTCAAGGCTGATTTCTTCTGTGACAGTGCAGTTATTTCTTGCGAAGGATACATTTATCAGTGGATGGGTTTGGATCCGATATTCAGATCACTCGACCGTTACACTAGTTCATGGCCACCAGCAAACTCTCAAGCTCCTTTCCTACCCATAATGCACCATGGCCAACGTCCCTCAGATCTCGTTTGCTGCTTTCTCATCTAGACGTGGTCACCTTTGCTCTTGAGCTTTTTGATGAAGGTAAGTCAAAGTTTTACAAGCTTTTTCCTTTTAACAGTTAATTTGAGATAGAGTAAATCTTTTTGCGACAGAAGTAGCTGTTTCTCCACTAGTCTCTCAATTTTATTCACCTTTCTACTTTTACACTTGTTAGTGTATTTTTTGCTACCATTGTTGGTAGGTCTTTCCTAGCCCGTTTCTTTTCTTTAAAGCTAATTTTACCTAACCAAAGAAAAAATTCTGTTCTAGCCTTTTTCTTATTGGTGTCTTCCTTTCAGGAGTATTAGTATTTAGTTGCTCACTGTCTGGATACTTTAGATTACAATTTTCTGAATATCCTTTTGATATCTGTTATATTACAATGTCTGTTAAAGGACTCAAGAAATATGAAAAGTGTGGGCACAAAATACCCTTTCCATATGCTCACTCTGTGTATTCTGTTTAGGGTCCAAACATCTTGACCAGGAATGCGACATTTGCAGTGGGTTCAACCCCAGGGCTTTAATGGAAAGACTGAATAAATTAGTCTTAAAGGGGCTATTACCAACTCCTTTTTCTCAGGCCATATCTTGAGTTCAGGCTACAAAAACTAAAATCCAGGACCCTTTAAAAAGGTCCAGATCTTCTGACTCAACTGCTTCTGCTTCATCAGAGCCAAGAATAAAGAAGTCCAAATCGGATCTGACCATCTTTGGATCCGATAAAATATGTGGCTAGTCCTTCCTCTGATCTGACTAAACATACCCGGATCCTAAACCATTGCCACGTGCTGTGTATTCACCCAGAGCGGATCCAGTAAAGGGTGCCTTCCCCTTTCTTTAGTGTGCCACTCTGTCTCCTTTGGTGGGGTCCCCTCATTCCTCCAGAAGTCTCACAAAGGCAAATGTGGAAAGGATGATGATATTCTTCATGGAGAAATTTCAGAAGGGAGTCCTCACGGTTCCTACCCACTTGGGTCAGGAATAACATCCATCTACTACTACACCGATAACTACTATTCCTCTGATCCAACCTGTGGTGTTAGAGTCCTTGGATCCAAGCGTTTTGGGTCCTTCTGGGTCAGATCCAAAGAGAGCATTGTCTTCAGATCCAACTGTTTCTGAGTACACTGGCCCCAACATCTTCGTATCTGGATAACTCTCGGAGCTGCCACCAGGTTGGATCTGGGGGGGATAGGATTGACTCCGAGGTTTTCAGAGCTCTCACTCTCTTTCAGAGCTTCAGCGTTGGACAGTTCAGCTCTAGGTTCCCCCTTGGGTGGACTTCTCTCAGAGCAGAGGGAAGTGGCACGTCAGAAACTCATTTTCTCAGCTTTGTTGACTTCCTTCTCTCTTGAGCAGTCTGCTTTCCAAGTTGTGAAGAGGTTTTCTCTGCTCCAGCAGCTCAGATGGGTCTTTCCCCCTCAGATCCACCCTTGACATCTCAGCTGATTTTGCACAGTGATCCTCAGCATTCAGTGCCATGGGGACAGCCAGCCCAAAGCTTCCAGATCACCCAGGTGGGTATTGTCATCTCTTCTGATACTTCTCTAGAGCATCCCACTGAAGAAGTCCCTTGAAAGAGGACATGCAAGAGGAGGCACTTGGACTCTCCCCAGGAGTCCATCACCAAGATTACTGACTTTGATGAGGGGAGAAGGGTCTCCCAAATCACCACCCAATGACATCTCATTTGGAGCTTTTGAGATCCTTAAACAGAAGGGTAGGTTGTCTGCCCAAAACGCAACTCCTGGGGAGTCAGTATTTCTAGAAGCTTTTGGAACTGACCCGTCTACCTCCTGGGTTACTCCAGCCACTGATGAAGTTACTAATTTGGTTTCTAAGTGGAATTGAAGGAACATGATACAGTTGAGCCAATCCCGAAGAGACCAGACAGGATTCTTGCTCCACCTGTAGGAAGAGAACATTGGAGTAAGGGAGTACCAGTTGATGCAATGGTCCTGGTGGCAGCTACAAAGAAGGAACTCATAGAACAGAGTTCCACTGTCTGTCCCCCTAACAGAGAGCTTAGGGCATTAGACAGTTTTGGGAAGTGAAGTTATACTTCAGTGGTATTTGCTCTCTGATTGCTGAACTACTTGGCACACTTCACGATACTGCAAAGGGACTTGATTAAGGTACTTTCAAACTCCCTTTCAGGGACCACTACTGGAGAGGCTCAAACTTCTGTGGTCTCACAGTTGGCTACTCTTAAATCCATTGCAAATTCATCCATGAGGCTCATCTCACATGCTGCAGAAGGCACCTCTGTGGGCTGTGGGTTCAAGTATTTCCATCAGTAGGCATGGTTGTATGCACCTGTGTGATTTTTGCGGAGCTCTTTAAGGTATCTTTCATCAGTGCTCCCTTTGACAGTTCTTCTTTGTTTGATCCCACAGTAAAAGATGCACTCTCCAGGTGTGAGAAAGATAGAAAGACCCTATCGGCAATGGGGGTATGTCTTTCACCCCCTCAATAAACCTTTTCCAGGCATCAACGGGGAGGTTAAAAGTTGCGGTTCAGAAAGTCTCAGGGTCCTTCTAGGACATATGTGAAGGTAGTTCCCTCAGAGGCAGAAGGGGGAGTGATAATGGCAGAAGATGCTCTTGTGGCAGAGGAGGCCCACAAAACCAAGGGTCTAGAGATGCATTTTCAGACAGACCCTTTCAGTGCTCCTGAAGGGAGGCCTGATTGTCTTCCTCTGGAGGCAGTGAGGGCTTGCTTACCTCTGCACCAGGAAGTCTGGCTAAACATAAAGGACACTTTGGCGCAGAGAATCATTTCCAGAGATTATATTATTCCCTTTTCCCTACCACCTATGTTACCCAGGAAAATCCACGATGTTTCACCCAATCAGAGGGAAGCAGCAACACTAAAAATCCAAAAGCTGCTAGTAAGTCATCCAAGAAGTCCAGCCAGACCAAATAGAATCAGAAACTTATTCAAGATTCTTTTTAGTGCCAAAGAAAACAGGGAACTGGAAACCGATTTTAGATCTGTTTGTTGAACAAATCAGTTTGACACACCAGGTTTTGGATGGCCACGATTCAGTCCATTCTACCCTTTCTGAGCAAGGAAGACTGTATCTGCTTGGTAGACTGTCAGGATGGGTGTTATCACACAAAAATGAACAGATGATCCATAAGGTACTTGCGCGTCTGGCTGGGTGCCAGTCAGTTCCAGTTCAGAGCACAGCTCCAAGGGTCTTCACTAAGTGTATGTCAGTAGTAGAAGCTCACTTAAAACTGCAGGGATTCCTGGTGTTTCCATACTTAGATGACTTGTTCATTAATGCTCCAACCAGGTATCACGTGTGAGACCAAGTATTGCAAACTTGTTCAAATCTTGGAATAACCATCAGTTACAACAAGTCACAATTACAATCAATTCATTCATAGGGGCAATGTTCAACACAGTATCTATGGTAGCTTCTCTTCCCCTTTTGAAAGTACAATCAGTAGGAAATCAGGTCAAGAAAATAATTTGCAGTACCAGAATTTCAGCCCAGTTAATTCTGCAAGCCACGGGATCAGCTTCAGCAGCAATAATCTTAGTTCCTTTAGCAAGATATGTGAGAATTCTGCAATGGATGCTGCAAACACAGTTGTCAGTTCTCTCTCACCCCATATTGGCAAGGATAAGAATAACTTAGTTAAGAAAAAGGTATATTTCCTGGTGGATGCAGTCATAACATCTGTTGCAATGTCATCCTTTCATTCTCCCTAATCCCAAGGCCATAGTGACCAAGGGCACTTTCAGATTGTGTGGGGGGTTATTTTCTGAGAAACACAGTCCAAGGCACTTGGTCCCCCACAGAGGCCAACTTGCATGTCAATGTCCTGGAAATGATAGTGGTGCTTTTGATGATGCAAACATTTCAAAATTCTCCCCCCTCAGAACAATTGCAGTCCAAATGGACAATGTGTCAGTAGATTGGTACATCAACAAACAAGGGGGAACCAGAGCTTACCCCCTGTATCGAGAAGCCCTAAGGGTGTGGCAATGGGCAATTTCTTCCAGCCACTTTCTAGTCGCAACACATATTCCAGGAAAGTTCAGCATGATAGCAGACAGACTGAGCAGGTCCATCTTACTACCTCACGAGTGGTGTCTCAACAGCAAAGTGACAGACATAATTTTGCATCAGTGAGACCGGCCTTGCTGCAATTTCTTTGCTTCTCTCCTAAACAACAAGGGCAGCAGCATCTTTGCCCTGATCTGTCTACTGGGGGGGGGGGGAGTCATTGAGGGATACTGTACTCCACGATTGGCCCCCCAGTCTTTTGTACACTTATCTCTGGACTCCTTTAATTCCCAAATTCCTTTAGAAAGCAGCTAGGTTGAAGACCAATGTTATATTCACTGCAACTTACTGGCTTTGAAAAATGTGGTTCCCATTCCTTTGGCCTCATCTTCTGTACCTACCTTGGATTTTAGATACAATTTCAGACCTTCTGTCTCACCCGACAGGCATGGTTCACCTGGACACCTCAAATCTAAAACTGACTGTACGGTTTCTCCAATTCCATTAATAGCCAGGCAACCAATGTTGCCTTCTCCTGTCTGTTCTGTACTGTTATCTTCCCATAAAGCCTCTACAAGAAAACTTTACAGAAGTAAATGAAGAAGATTTGTTTATTGTGCAGACCAGGATCCGGTAAACCCCTTCTTAGCCCCAATTTATTCTGTTCTTGAATTTATTAGTGAATTTATTTAATGAGGGTGCTAGTTCAACAATTAAAATTCAACTCGCAACCATGTCTAGCATTCGTGTGGGGTTTCAGAATTCCTCTCTGACTTCCTCTAAATTGTGTAAAGCCTTTTTGAAAGGTACTCTTCTACTTAGACTTCCTTATAAATGTCCCATACTTCCATGAGATTTCAATTTGGTACTGCAAGCCTTAACACATTCCCCCTTGGAACCAGCAGCTAAATGTGATTTGAAATTTGAGCTGGAAAACTGTCTCTAGCTGCAATTACATCTTCTAGAAGAATTTCTGAATTTCAAGCATTATCTTCTTAAGCCCCCCCACACTTGATTTTCCACAAGGATAGGGTCACCTTGCTTCCTTCTTACCTAATGTGATGTCAGAATCCAACATTAACCAAGCCATTAACCTGCCAGTATTCTTCCCAAACTTTTCAACTAAAGGAGAATATATGCTGCACTTACTGGATGTTCATAGGCAATTACGTTTCTACTTGCAAAGAACAAAAGCAATAAGGAAGGCAGACCAGCTGGTTGTTTCCTTTGCACATAAGTTGCGGGAATCAATTCCAAAGATAACTCTTGTCAAATGTTTGATGGGTTGAATGTTGTTTGTCTACAACAAGTTGAATCTCCCCTTACCAAAACCATTAAAGGCTCATTCAGCCAGACCTATGGCTATTTCCACTGTAGTCCAGTCTAGAGCATCCATGGACGATCTGTGTGTGGCCTGTTAAATCTTCATTCCTTTATCACTCATTACAAACGAGATCTGGTTTTGAGGGGAAGAGTGGCCTTTGGCTCAGTCATACTCAGGAATATCCTTCCTTAGAGTCCACCCAGGAATTTAGGTAGCTGAGTACTCTGTCCCATTCGTTGAGGAATGAATGAAAATTGACAATATTCGGATAAAGAAGTTCTGTACTTACCATAACATTCAATCTGTGTTGTCCATTTCATTCTTCCTCAACTCCCCACCCTCCATCTCCCTCCATGTCTTACAAATGACTTCTGGAGGAATGAGACTCTTGGGGATACCATATGTCCCTCGTGTTTAACTCCAGTTATGGCAATTCTTTTATAGTTTTCTCTCTCTCTCTCTCTCTCTCAAGCAGTAAATAGGATCTGAGGGACATTGGGCATGGTGCATTATGGGTAGGAAAGGAGCTTGAGAGTTTGTTGGTGGCCACAAACTAGTGTAATGGCAGAGTCAGATCCGAATCCATCCATTGAAGAAGAATGAAAATGGACAACACAGATGGAAAGTTATGGTAAGTACATAACTTCTTTTTTGTTGTTCTCATCACCTTGTTACTTTGCTGGTAGAATTGTATTTTTCCTTTCCAAGATGGATGTGAAGATGAGATAATCTTTCCAGTGTCCAGTTTTTCTGTATGGATGCAGATATTCTATAGTCAAAATTCAGAAAGTTTAATGTGCAAAGAGTTCCAGAGGCAAAGTGATATTACTAATTGTACCCTGCTGTAGAACATCTGAGCAAGTGTTTTTCAAATTTAGTAACAGAATAGTGTGCTCTGTGACGGTATGTTTTTCAGCAGTGAACTAGAGCTAGTTTCTTAAGAATGGTAATTGATGAGTCTTGACCTTGCATTGAAATCATAGTATAAGGCCTTTGTAGATGTAACGTAGAGTTTGTGGTCTAAAAGAGTCAAACATTTAGCGGCAAGTACTAGAATCACATAGTCTAATTTTGGCAGTCTTCTGCGTTGGGTTGCTGGTAAGGTTTCCTTTTCTTTCTGCAGCTTGGCAATAATTTTCTGTCATGTTCCCACTCTCTCTTAATTTCTCCAAATCTTTTGGGTTTCTAATACCATGACAGTAATGGGCCCCATGCCCAAGTTAAAGTACAATTTAAGTTCATGTAATTAGTATTATTTCACTCTGTCAGCCAAAAATGCTCTTTGTAGCACCCGCAATGTGCCCAGTAATGACTCCTGCAGCAATTTGTGCAGAGTTGCATGTATTAATAGAATATCTAATATGATTGCAGACTTTTTTTTAAGAAGACTCATTGCTCCTACTACTATTGGAACTATCTAGGTATCTTTCTTCCACAGTATCAGAAATGGTGAGGAAGCAGCTCCACAATGCTCTCGTTTCTGCTTGCTAATTCTGATATTTTATGACTTTGTGTCTCTCTGTATGCAGGACACTCTAGTCCCTGGGTGTGGCGATTTCAGTGATCAGTGCTACTTTTGTCTTCTTTTCTTGGACCACTATATCCAGTTTTCTAGTATCTATATTTTGAAGTGTTGGCAATGGGTGATCCCATGTGATGTAGACTTCATTTTTTGTGATGCTTTGTGGCTCATGTTTCCAGTATTTTTCAGCCACATCAGTACCATAATGTTTGCACAATCCCCAGTGCAACAGTCTCACCACATTATTACCCTTTCAGTATACAGTCCTTCTGACATTAGTGTGTCACAACCAGCAATGAGGTGTGCAACTGTTTCCAATTCTGTTTCAGAAAACCTTCATTTATCTGTTTCTCCCACATGTTCAATGGACTTTGCAAACCAACATGTACGTAACCCACTGTCTTGTGCCGTCAGTATTAACCTTTCATCTCTTGGTTTGAATTTGCCTCTCTTTAACTATTCCTGCATTTGTTCCTGATCAACATGAGGTTCTTCCAGAAGTTTTCTATACTTTCAACTACAGTTATGCATTTTCCACATTTCTTGCCTTCTCATCTCGTCCTTCACCTTATATTCTTTCTTTTGTTTTTTTTGGCACATTCAGTTGCTGCCTGGTTTTTATCCACTTGTGGTTTGATTTCCAATCCTACTCAGTGCCGATATGCTTTTGCTAGCCTAAGCAGAGAAATCATCTTAGGTTTATTCTCCGCTTGTTTCAAAACTTTCACTACATTTTGGTCTTGTGAGGTCAGCAGATCTATGTAGAGTGCCACGATTGCAGATCTGTCCATGTAGTCAATTTCAGTAGGCCCACCCCTCCTTCGGAACGGGGAATATATAATCTTGGTATGGACTGATTTTTACAAATCATTTGGTGAGCATGAAGGATCCTTCTTATTTTCCTCTCTAATCTATCCAACATGTTTTGGGGCCACATGTGGGAGTATGCTGCTGGGTTAGGAGAGTACACCTAGCTGCTGAGCCATATTTTTTTCTGCTGACAAAGCTTGGATCTTAATCATGGTGGTGTTCATGGAAAAGTGACCACATTCTGTGCCTGAAATATTGAAATTTTCAGTGTTCTTGCAGTCAGCAATCAGGAGTCAGAATGTGCAACAGCAAGGCCTGACTCAAGTGAACAGAGAGCTGTGAGCAAAGCAATGAAGTAAGGGCCATCGGATCAACATAACACCTATGTGCAAAGGAGGCATATTTGCAGACATACCTCATGTTTCTTAAGAAAGTGACTGTTGGTGCCCAGTATATAGAGTACAATGAGGGCCCCTTAAACTGGCCCAGGCCTGTACAGTAGTAGCAGTGTGAAAAGGTAAGCAAATCAGAGGCTACATTTTTGACATATTCATCTCCTGCAAAATCTACCCAAGATGGGGACCTGTTTGGTATTGTATGTTTCTTGCTATCCCTTGATTAGTGAAGTTCAAACTTGTGCCCTTCTTCATTCAACAGTGCAAAGCCTGCAGGAGCTGCACTGCCTAGCAGTCACCTGTGGAGGGGGATCCCAAGGATTCCACACCATCTTTCCAGTGGTTATGCGCCTTGCGCATGCTGATACTTGGTATGTTTCCATACAACAATGATTCAGTGGTGTCACTTCTGACTGAGCAGTCTTCTTTCATTTCCCCTTTTTTCCTGAGATCCTGCATTACTTCCCAGCCAAGTTCAGGGATGGTCCATGTGGTCCTTCTGCACTTTTTACTGTTCTGGAAAGGGAACTCAGAAAAGCATGATATCCTGCTCATTTGAGATGGTTAATGACAGTGTGTCGTCCCCTCTCTGCATGACTGCTCATCTGAGAAGACACTTATCTTGATGAAGTCCTTTGTGTGCTTGCTGTTTGCCTTCTCCCAAGAAATGTCACTTAGAAAGATAAGGTCCTTTGGGTTGTCATTTTCTTCATCATGGCACTTGTCCTTAACTAATCTAGGCTGAATCATTGTGACTTCCGCAGTTTGTAGCTTCCAAACAATCATTCAGCTGTGGTGAGCATTCAACAGTGATCATGTAGCTGCCATATGCTTTAACACATGATGCATCTTCTCACTCCTGCTCCTCAAAGATAACCTACTGTGTATACTTGTGATGTGTGTGATGAAACAGAAAGCAATGGTGACCACAGTAATGTATTTCAATGTTTGACAGTTTTATAACCCTGCCACCAACAAAGCAAATCATTGATTGTTTTTTCTTTGAGTCTGCCCCCCAAAACCATGTGATCTCAGGGTTGATTGTGAAGAAAGTGAAAGACATAATGTTCAAAGTAATGTATTTCAACTTGCTATACACTGACACACTGCCCACATTACAAACCATATTGATGATTATTCAGCCATGATCATGTAACTGACATTTGCTTTCATGCAAAGCCTGCTTTCTTGTTTCCCTCAAAAAAGATGGCCTTCTTCAGACCTGGCTCTGTGACATTCATGGATGAAGCCTTCCCTGTCACCTTGACCACCCAAGAACTAATTACTGACTGTGGCAGTAAAGAAGTGAGGCAGCTGTAGTCAGAGTGTATGGATAATGTCAGCTCACCCAGCCTGGGGGACGAAGACTGTCCTCCTTGCTACACCACTGATACCTGCTGGAGAGAGAGAGGGGTATGACATGTAGTGTAGCACTGTGATTTAAGGATTTGCTTGCCCCTGTCATGCTACATCCATGTGATAGATTGCATAGGAGATCATGCATACTAACAAGTCACATTAGCCAGTAGGGAAGGCTGTAGGCCAAAACATTTCCAAAAATGGAAAAAAATCTTCATGACTGCCTAGATGATAACTCCGCCACTCATTCTGGTGATGCGGAATGAATGGGTTGTAGTGGCTGTAGGTAAATGATGTGCTGGTTGAAAGGTGAAAAACTTCACGAAAACAGCAAAGGGATTGACACATGCTGTGTGTTTGTCATATATTTAATTGTGATGAAAGTAAAAAAAAGAACATAACCACAGTAATACATTTCATCTTGGTACTTAAGACATCCATATATTCTCCCTTCCTTGTCAGCGATCACTTCTTGGTGATCACAAAACTGCCGTTTGCTGTCATCCACCAGCTGCCTCCCAAAAGGCAGCCACTTAAGTGAATCACCTGCAGTGTGCAATTATGAGGAAAACAAAAGCAGTAAAGGCCACAGTGGTGTTTTTCTACTTGCTGGTGCCATTCTCAATCACTATCATGCCATACCATAGTCATAACTAACTAAATAAATAATGATAAAGATCAGGGCATTTGCTGCTTTAGGCATCTTTTCCTTTTGAATGCTCTGTCAAATGACCAGAGATTATTATGTAGCCTGCATCACTGCTTTAGAAGGATAAGGCCCTGACTGTGGCTCAGGTGGCTCAGGCAACCTGAAGTAGCTCAACTGCTTCACAGCATAACCAGGGAGGATAGTTGTTCCCATCTTGTATGGAGAAAGGATGGTGGTTCTTGGCCAGCCATGCCTGCTGCTGCAAGCATGCCGTAACCTCTGCCTTTGTACAAGGGCTAGTTAAGAATATGTGGACGTGACCACCTAATATGGTGGTGGTAAACCCTGTCTGTACATTTGGAGGAGCACATGCAGGCAAATAGTGGGATATAGGTGTTTATTTTTGTGCTGACACAAGTGCCCATGTCACTGAAATACAAGATCTGCCCATGTCACTGAAATACAAGATCTGAAGTAGTTTACTTTATTTGGTCTTCAACCTGTGGGATACCGGATCCGTATTGGATCCAAGCTGGCAATTTCACTATCATCTGCTCCGAGCTCCAAGCACCTCCCCTTTACCCATAATACATCTCCACTACCTTCCAACCCCCGGATCTCATTTGCCACGGTTTGCCTGATGCATTGTGATCTGCTGAGCTCCAAGTTAGTGAGTGGGTTTTTGTATTTCAAGTGACTTTTTTGCAAATATTTTCTATCTTGTTGTTTAATGTAGGTTCCCTCTCCTCCTCCCCTCACTGGTGCGTCGCATGTTAGTAAGTTTCTAAGTAGTTTAGTGTCCGTTTGTTAGTCTGTATTGCGTCCCCTCCCACCTCACTGAGTGTGTGGTGAGTGGTTGTTTGACTGGGAAATGGGTTATTTTCTTCATCTTTTTTCCCTCTTTAGTGTTTTTCTTGTTTAGTCATGGCTGATCCAAAGCCTGTATTTAAAAGGTGCACTGAGTGTGGCCATAAATTTTCTCCTGCAGATTGCCACAGTCTGTATATGTGCTTGGGCGTTGCCCATTTGAATACAGTGTGTAGTGTTTGCTGCGCGGGATTTTACCTGTGCACTATGGCTACGTTGGCCCTCAAAGACCTTATTTCCATTTTTGAGGCAGCTGCCTCATCCACAGCTTCAGTTACAGTGGCTGCTGTGGCCACCTCTCCTTCTTCTCTTGCCCTTGCTTCTCCTCCCTCCCAGGCTGGGACTCAAACTCCCACCTCTAAGCCTGTGGAAGTGGAGCAGAAAAGGGGCAGAGATAAGGAGAGAGAGCATAAGGACAAACATTCTAAGACAGAGAAACGCAAGAGGTCCCTGAACCTTCCTTCTACTCCCGCCAAAAGCCAGGCTAGGATCCATGACTCCCCTTGGCTCCGATCTCCGAGATTTTCCTGGGAGCCGGAGGAGACACATTCTCTATCTAGGGCCTCGGTTCCACAACCCGCCAGGTCAGAGTCCGTGGCCTCGTCGAGGTCTACATGGAGCTTGTCAGAAGTTGACATGGAGAAAATGATGAGGAGGTTCATTTGTACTCCGATCCAGATGGGGGCCCTGCCAGCCCCCTCCCCTCTGGAGGGGAGAGCTCGCTTCCCTTTTTCACACCAATTTCTCCTTCTCCGATCCGTCCACCGGTTTCGGAGTTACTCTGATCTGAGGATGGCCTTAGTCAGGGGGTCGGTGCCGAAGGTACCTGTTTCCTCTATGTCGACAACTGCCTGGACTGTGTCTGATCTGACCAGTTTGGATCCGAGAAGCTCTTGGAGCTTTAGTGTGGGTGTTTGATACGAGGGAGCGGAATTGTTTTTTTTTTTATCTGCTCCGGTATTGTAGGGCTAAGTTCTCTCACTCGGAGCGCTGTCCACTTCGGGCCCGGTTCCGATTATCATGTCGGATCTGGGGAGAGCGGCTTCCATTTTGGCTTCCCAGGAGGTTTGTTCTCCCTCGGCGTTCGACATGGTGGAGAGGATTCTCTCCTCTGGATTGAGACCCTTGACTAACCCCTTGGATTTCGTACCGACCCCCTCGGCTCTGTCTACACATCCCATAATTTTTCCAGAGGGACAGTCATTGCTTGAGGAACCCCAGGCGGTTCCCCCTGAGGAACAAGTGGCTTGCAAGTTCCCCCCAGAGAGCCCCACCAGAGATGTGCCTCACAAGCATACATGTCGAGTACCTCAATGAGGATACAGATTTGGATGATGGGGAAGGTTCCACCAGGTCACCTCCCGATGATGTCTCCTTTGGAGACATCATGGAAATCCTATGCCAACGGAGAGGTTGGTCTGCCCCCAAACCTTTGTCTGACGAATCTGTGTTCCTGGAGACTTTCGGCATGGGCCCATCTACTTCCTGGGTGTCCCCTCCCACAGATCCCCTGGTGGAGCTGGTCACCTTGTGGGCCTGGAAGGAGTCAGACACCATGGAACCAATCTGTAAACATCCTGATAAGATCCTGAGTCCACCATCCGATAGGCCAGCGTGGAACAAGGGCTCCCCCATGGATGCTATGGTGGTAGCAGCAGCCACAAAGAAGGAACTAGCCCAAGAGAGTTCCTTGGTTCATCCTCCTGACCAAGAGTCATAGATGCTGGACTGCTTAGGGAAGTGGGTTTATGCTTCAGTGATTTTTTTTTCCATTAGGGCGCTGAACTACCTGGCCCATGTCATGAGACTCCAGTGCGACCTGGTCAAGGAGCTGGCAGAGTCTCCCCCCAAGTCCATGTCGCAGGAGGACAGGGACTCATTTTCCATGAGGATGGCCAGTTTGAAAGCAGTCTCCAACACATCCATGCGACTCCTTTCACATGCCACTGAAGGAGCAGCTAGGGCGGCTGGGTCCGGCATGTCCATGAGGTGCAACGCCTGGCTCACCTTTCAAGGTGTCCTTTGCCAATGCCCCTTACGATGGCTCTATGCTCTTTGCCAAGACCGTCAAAGAGACTTTAGTCCAGAGTGAGAAGGATGGGAAGACACTGTCTGCCATTGGACTCCACTTCTCGAACCTTCCAAGATCCTTTTCCCGGAATCAGAGAGGGCAAAAGAAGATGTAGTTCCAGAAGTCACATTATTCCCAGGACACGTAGGACTCTTCTTCCCCCAGAGGCAGTGGGGGACAGAATGGACACCGGCCCAGAGGCAGAGGTGGTCCAAGGCATTTTGGGTCTCGAGAACCTTTTTCGAATAGGCCTGGACAGCACCCCTGAGGGATTGCTCGACTGCTGTACTCTGGAGGCAGTCAGGGGACGATTGCCCTTACACCTGGTGGCATTGGAGCCCGTAACATCCGACCCCGCTGGGTGCTTCAGATCATATCCAGAGGATACTCTTGTCCCCTTTATGGTTCCTCCCAAACACCTCCAGGACGTACCATCCACGCAAAGGGAGGCAGCAGCACAGGAAATTTCCAAGCTGCTAGAAAAAAGAGCCATCAAAACCATCCCCCCAGATCAGTCCAGATCGGGCTTCTACTCCAGGTTCTTTTTGGTGCCAAAGAAAATGGGTGACTTAAGGCCTATTCTGGACCTATCTACCCTGGACCTGTCAGTGGCCAAAGAAAAATTCCAGATGGTCACACTACAGTCCATCATGCGGTACCTGCAAGAGAGAGGATGTGCTCATTAGACCTCCAGGATGCTTACTATCACATAAAGGTGCACAGAAGCTCCAGGAGGTTCCCCCGGTTCTGGCTAGGAGTCTATCATTACCAATTTCGAGCCCTACCCTTTGGTCTCACCATAGCCCCCAGGGTGTTCACCAAAAGTGATGGTGGTAGTAGCGGCTCACCTGAGGCTTCAGGGGATTCAGGTCTATCTGTACCTGGATGATTGGCTCCTCACTGCTTCCACCAGGCGTCTACTTTTCCAAACCAGGGATTATTTCTTGAAGCTTGCCCTGCATTTGGGGATCACAATCAATGCATCCAAATCACTTCTAAATCCTGTCCAGGTGATAGACCACATTCGGACAAGGATAGACACATTACAGTGCAAAATCTTCCTGACCTTGGTGAGAGTACAAAACCTGAGGCTACATGGCTCTCTGATCTACCTTTCTTATCTTCCATTGGCAGAATCAGTGTTGAGGGCCTTAGGTTCAATGGCGGCGACCATAACGCTTCTTTCATGTGCCCGGTTACGTATGAGAATTCTACAATTGACACTCACTGTGCAATGGTCGCTGTGGGAACTTCCATTGTCGTAGCCAATACAACTCAATCGAGTCTGTCAGTCATCCCTTCTATGGTGGATATGTCCTCCAGAGATCTTGGAGGGATGATCCTTTGTTCCAGCCCCTGTCCAAGCCACAGTGACCACGGACCCCTCCCAACTCGGGTGGGAGGGCATTGTTTGGGAAAGACAGTCCAAGGCCTGTGGTCCCCTGTAGACACCAGCTTGCACATAAATGTTCTAGAGATGAGGGTGGTCCTTTTAACGTTGCAGGCCCTTCATGCCTTTCTTCCTCTGAGAACCATTGCAATTCAGTCAGACAACAGGTCACTGGTCTGGTATATCAACAAACAGGGAGGGACTGGATCTTACCCCCTTCGTCGTGAGGCCATGAGAGTGTGAGAATGGGCGATCTCCACCAGCCGTTTTCTCATAGCAATGCACATTCCGGGACAGACCAACATTCTAGCGGACAGGATAAGTCGGACTATTCTAATGCCTTACAAGTGGTCTCTGAATCTTTCAGTAGTGGAGCAGAACTTCCTGGAGTGAGATCAGCCTTGCTGCAATCTCTTCGTATCTCCTTCCAGTGCGAAGTGCAGCGAGTTTTTCCTCTGAACCCCCTGCCGGGGGAGTCCCCTGGAGATGCTCTTGTCCATGCTTGGCCTCCCAGTCTTCTGTATGCTTACCCTCCAGTACCTCTTTTGAGGTTTCTACAGAAAGCTTGTAGACTGGAGAGCAAAGTGATCCTCATTACCCCGTTTTGGCCTCTCCAGGTATGATTTCCCTTCCTTTCGTCTTACCACATGGCTCCGCCCTGGATCTTGGATCCCATTCAGGATCTGATTTTACACCCATCAGGGGTTCCTCATCCGAACCTGGACAGTTTGAAGCTCACAGCTTGGCTGCTCCAGTTCCCATGATTGCTAGGACTCCTGGGTTATCTTCTTCAGTTAGATCTATTCTGGTGGCTGCTCATAAGTCTTCAACCAGGAGGGTTTATTGCAGCAAATGGAAATGATTTTCCTTCTGGGCCTCTCAGAGGAGTTTAGACCCCTTCATGGCTCCTATCTCTGCCATTCTTGATTTCCTAGCCAATATTTTTCAACAGGGAGTTAGTCCTACTATTAAAGTTCAATTGGCTGCCATTTCTCATTTTCATGTGGGTGAGAATTCTGCCTCACTAGCCTCCTCCAAACTGTGTAAAGCCTTTATTAAAGGTACTTTTCTGTTACTCCCCCCTGTCAAGGATCCTGTCTCCCATGGGACCTTACTATGGTTCTTCAAGCTCTGGTCGCTCTGCCTTTTGAACCTGCTGCAACCACAGATCTGAAATTCTTATCTTGGAAAACAGCATTTCTGGTGGCTATCACTTCTGTTAAAAGGGTTTCAGAACTGCCATCAAAGTTCCTTATATGATTTTCCACAAAGATATGGTTTCCCTTCGGACCAATACATCCTTTCTTCCCAAGGTGGCATCACCAGTTAATATTAATCAAACCATTAATTTACCTGTCTTCTTTCCTAACTTTGCTAACAAAATGGAATACAAACTCCACTTGTTGGATGTTCATAGACAGTTACGTTTTTATTTATGCAGGACCAAAAATTTCTGTAAATCTGATCAGCTGTTTTTGTCCTTTTATAAACCCTTTTTGAGTAAACATATCTCCAAGGTTACTATTGCTAGGTGGATTTCTTCATGCATCCTTCAGGTCTATAAGGA
Organism: Protopterus annectens; assembly: GCF_019279795.1. NCBI lineage: Eukaryota > Metazoa > Chordata > Ceratodontiformes > Protopteridae > Protopterus > Protopterus annectens. The sequence continues at coordinate 187,127,601 of NC_056728.1, read as the reverse complement.
CAAAGGCATGTCTCTTCTGGGTCAGGTGAAAGCTCATTCCACTAGGTCAATGGCTGCTTCTGCAGCCTTTTGGTCTAGAGTCTCATTGGATGATATTTGTTTTGCATCTACTTGGTCCTCATCTCATACCTTTATTTCTCACTACAAATTGGATTTTACTTCCAGGAGGAGAGCATCCTTTGGTTCCACGGCGCTCCGGAATATCCTTCCATGAGGGTCACCCAGGAGTTTAGTAGCTGGGGACTCTGTCCCACAGGTTGAAGACCAAATGAAGTAAACTACTTCAGATAAAGAAATTATGTACTCACCATAATGCTCCATCTGAGTAGTTCTACTTCATTTGTCTTCAACCGTCCCTCCCTCCTTCCCTCTGACCTTATAATATGAACAGCCTGTTGGCTGTAGTTGTAGGTCATGATGTGTTTTTCAGGTCGGGTTGTCAGTATAAAGGTCAGCAAACTCAGTCTGGAGATTGAAAGGTCGTGGAGGTGTATTATGGGTATAGGGGAGGTTGGAGCTCGGAGCAGATGCTAGTGAAACTGCCATCTCGGATCCAGTATCCCACAGATTGAAGACAAATGAAGTAGAACTACTCAGATGGGACGTTATGGTGAGTACATAACTTCTTTTTTTCATCACAATCTATTTATCTCCATTTGTATGTGTCTGTATACTCATGTATAGATGTGTGTGTGTGTAAGTATATGTCTTTCAATTGCCAATGAACATTCAGCAACAGTAAATGTGTCAAACAAGTTCATCAGTGATTACTTTCATCCAAAAAACATCTAAATGAAGTGATTGCAAAGGAAGCAAATGTATTACATTTACTATCACCTAAAGTAACCAGAAACTTTGCTTCTGCCACACACCCTGGAAATTTACTAACTCCACAGTCATGGAGAACCTTAACTTCTAAGTTCAACCAATGTAATGCAGCCTCTTGCACCACACACACAAACACACACACACACATACACTTGTCTGTTTTTTTCCCTTTCTTTCTTAGAGCTGAATTGTGGCTGTAGGCTTGCTTGTTAGTAAACAGAAATGTTCATCATATTGGAAACTGCTGCAGTAGCCTTAGCTGTTTGTGCTTATATTCTGCAAGGATATAACAGATGGACAGTTTCAAAAGCTACAGGACACCTTCCATGCTCTCAAACTGGTATGTTTGATTTAAAAAAAAAAAAAAAAAAAACGGATTGAGCTTCAAACTTTCATTGCTTTCCTGCAGGCATTTGAGGATTGACGGTCTGCTTGTGCTGTTCCATTGCTGGGCAGAAAAGTTCCCTTTGGGGAAAAACTTTCCACATTTAAGTAGTAGTTTAATTGTACTTTCTGGGTTATGAAGGTTATTTTTCTACTAGGAATTTGTATTTTAACAGACTGTCTCAAGACTTAACTGCACTTTTAAGCAGGAGCACACTTTTTCATGTCAGTTTAAATGTTGTTCAAGAGTTGAAAACCATTTTTTGTCTGGAATAAATTCTGTATATTTTACTTTTGGGGGGCTGGCAAAGTGTATTTAAGGGCTTTTTACTGTGTTTTATTGAGAAGAAGTGACTTTTACTACTTTAAATTTTAGTCAAAGTAAAGTCAAATAAAGTAAACATTATTGTCTGTCAGATGTACACAGCAGTGCAAGCTGAACACAATCACACTACTTTGGTCCCCGTGCAAGAAATAACAATGAACACACAGTCTGAATGATAGACTAAGGCACATACAGTAATAATTAAAATATTAACAATAAAGTAAATAACCACAATTTGACAGAAAGACAATATTGCACTTCAGTTGTAGTATGATATATTCTGATGTTCATATTGCACATGTATGTTGTGGTGACTCACTCCTAACTATTGCACATTTAGGAAGTAATAGGATAAGAAATTAGGCTAACTGTACTAGTTATTGAAGCACTTTGCTAGAGTGATTACTATAGCCGATACTTTATAGCAAGTGGCATATTGATCTAATTATTCAAGTTCAAGTTCAGCAGTGTTATGGTTAGAGGGAAGGAGCTACTGTTCAGTCTAGATGTTTTGCAGTGTAAGCTGCGATACCAACTGCCTGCGGAAAGACGGAAGTACATGCCATGGGCAGGGTGAAGTGGGATCATTGACTAACTTCCTAGTCCTTCCCACACATTGAGTATCGTGCAGATCATCCATGGATGGGAGCGAGGAACCAATGACTTTTCCCGCTGTCCTCACTACCCTCAGGAAAACCTTGTGGTCAAATGCTTTGCAGTTCCCATACTAAACTATGATGTTATTTGAGAAGATGCTCTTGGTTTTCCCCCTGTAGAAGGCTTTGAGGATGGATTGAGACAGGTTTTCCTACCTCAGATTCCATAGGAAGTGTAGACGTTGTGCCTTCTTCACTGTGTGGATAATGAGTCTACCAGGATAGGTCATCTGAGATGTGCACCCCCAGGAACTTGGTGTTTTGACTCTTTCCATTGCCACTCCCTTAATTTCCAGTGGTTGATGCATCTCCTGAGTCCTCCTGAAGTCCACTATTAATTCTTTGGTCTTGCTTACATTTAAGGCCAGATTGTTGCTATTGCAACAGCGTGTGAGATGCTCTACTTCATCCCTGTAGGTTGTTTCCTCACTATTTCTGACAAGACCTACGACAGTGCTATCATCAACGAACCTGATCATTTTGTTGGATTCATGCTTGGCCATGCAGTCGTGCGTCAACAAGGTGAGCAGCAGAGGACTCAGGACACAGCCTTGAGGGGCACCCATGCTCAATGTAATAATGATTGAACTATTATTTCCCACACATAATTTTTGAGGTCTGTTGATGAAAAAGTCCAGTATCCAGTTACAAAGGTGGGGGAGGGGGGGTGTTGATGCCCAACTGGGTCAGCTTCAGTATCAGATTCTGGGAGATGACAGTGTTAAAGGCGGAACTAAAATCATTGAGCAGCATTCTGACAGCAGTTCTTGTTCTCTAGATGTGGTAAGGATTCTTGAAGTGCTATAGCTATTGTATCAGATGTGCAGCGGTTACATCTATAAGAAAACTGTAATAAATCCAGTGTTGCAGATAGGCTTGAAGAGATATGGTTCTTGATCAACTGCTCAAAATACTTCATTCCTGTTGATGTTAGAGCAACTGGCCGGTAATCATTTAGGCTTATCGGTTGGGATTTTATGGGTAAGGGAATGATTGTAGTATTTTTGAAGCAACTGGGTATAATGGCTAGTTGCAGGGATATGTTTGAATATATCTGTTATAAGTTCACTGCTCAAAATACTTCATTACTGTTGATGTTAGAGCAACTGGCCGGTAATCATTTAGGCTTATCGGTTGGGATTTTATGGGTCAGGGAATGATTGTAGTATTTTTGAAGCAACTGGGTACAATGGCCAGTTGCAGGGATATGTTTGAATATATCTGTTATAAGTTCATAGGTTCATACTAGGCTATCTGCCCTAGGGCATTTATAAGCCTAGCCAGAGTATGTTTGGCTTTCGCCACCCATTTTAAATTTATTTTGCTATGCCCTTTTTCGAGGTTAGTATACTGTGCCTCTGTCTAACAATGACACAGAAGTGATACCCGGGGTAAACCTACGATCTCCCATCCACTCATCAAGACTCCTCTTGAAGAGAATCAATGAAGGGACTCTGCCTAACCTGGACTGGGATTTTATTCCATAGTGAAGGGAGCCTCTGGGTTATGAATCTGTCCCTCCAGCATGTCCTATTTATTTCTGTGCTGAGGTTCAAGTCTCTCGAGCGCGTAGCTCGATGGGATTTGGATTTTCTGAGGTGCAGCATGTCCATTAATTCCGGGTTGGACATGGCTTTATATGTCAGGCACAGATCGCCTCTGAGCAGGCTGTATGCCACTGAGTAGAGCTGGAGTTTCTTTAACCGGGCAGCATATGGCATCTGTTTGAGCCCTTTGATCCTCTTGGTGAGGTACTTTTGGGGTCTTTCCAGTTGCTGCAGGTGTCTGGTAAGGTACATCCCAAAAGGGGCATTGTACTCAATTATGGGCCTGATGGGGGATGAGTAAAGAGGCACGATGACCTCCCCTGATCTAGATGTGAATCCCTTCATGATTAGGTGGGCTATATGAAATGTTTTTCTAACCACTTTCACCACGTGGTTTTCAAATGAGAGATTGCTATCAACTTGGGTCCCCAGGTCCCTAATTACTTCTTCCGTACTTAATGGATTACCACCTATGTGGTAATTTGTGGGCACTTTGTTTTTGCCAAAGGGGATGACTATACACTTTTTGGCGTTTAGCTTGAGGCCATGGCTCTGGCACGAGTTGTCTGTTTCTATGATTCCCTTTTGTAGGATGCTTGTGTCGGCTGGAGAGTCGATTATGGCGCCTTGTTTGCAGTCATCTGCGAACTTGGTCAGCCACAGTCCTTCCGTGTTGGCCTGTACCTCCGAGAAATATATACCGAACAAGAGAGGTCCCAGGACTGAGCCTTGTGGGACACCACTTGTAACTGGTTTGGAGTCTGACATGGCTCCAGCAATTCTAACCATGTGGGTTCTGTCCTTGAGCCAGTTTGCAACCCATCTAGTGACATAGGGGTTTATATTTAAGCTGGTGAGCTTATCTATAATGCCCGAGTGGGGTATTGTATCAAAGGCTTTTGCAAGGTCCAGGTAGGCTGTGTGGACCACCTTCTCCTCGTCAATGGCCTTGGTGACTGTTTCAAAGAAATCAACCAGGTTTAAGAGGCAGGATCTGCCCTTAACAAAGCCGAACTGGGTAGGATCCAGTGTCTGTAGGTCCCCAATATCTTTATTTATGAGGTCCATGATGATCCTTTCCATAGCTTTGCAGACCAAGCTAGTCAGGCTTATGGGGCGATAGTTTCCAGGATCCGTTGAGGCACCACCTTTGTGGAGAGGGACCACTGTTGCTGTACGCCACTCTTTGGGTACATATCCTATAGTAAGGCTGAGATTGAACAGTAGTTTTATGTGTGGGTTTAGCTCTTCTTGGAGTTCATGTAGGACGCAGCCCGGGACACCGTCTGGTCCCATTGATGCTGTGTTTTTTGCTTTGGAGAGGGCGGCTCTTACCTGAGCATCTGAGATGTCAGGGGGGCAGCACTCTGCTGGGATAGATATTTGCCCTTTTGGTGGGGGGAGTTTGTGTTGAACCTGTCAGCTAGGATGTTGGCAGTGTCTGTGGGTTCGGTGTATTTTTTGTCATTTTGGACTAATTCTGAGCATATCTGGGAATTCCCACCCAGGTTCCTAACATAACTAAAGAAAGCCTTGTGATTATCCTTCGTGTCCTGTGCAATTTTTCTCTCGAAGCTGGCCTTAGAGTATTTTATGAGTGCCCATAGTTTTTTGCTAGTACTGATCAGAGATGCCTTCCCTTTTTGGGATTTTGCTCTATCATGTAGTAGCTTCCTCCTTCTGTTGTATAGTCTGTTTATGGCTGGGGTCCACCAGACAGGACGCCTGCCTTTGGAGGATTGGGTCTTGGTTTTATTTGGGATTGCATGATCCATGCATTCCTGAAGGTATTCATAGAATGCGTTTATAAAGGATTCTGCGGTCTGGGCTGTATTTTCCAAAGGCCCGGGGGCTTTGAAGGATTCCACCTCGGTTTTGAGGAGTGTGAAATTTGCTTTAGAGAAGTTTTTCACTGTGGTTTTCTGGGCAGGGGGTGGGGTCGGGATGTGAATATCCAGTGAGATTAGTTTATGGTCTGATCTTACCAGTGAGGGATACACTTCTGGTCTGGAGCATAGAACCCCCATTTTGGTGATGATCAGGTCCAGTATGTTTTCCCCTCTTGTGGGAGTGGTAACAAGTTGTTCCATAGCATTTGAGTTTATAAATTCTAGGAACCTTTGGGCTAGGGTGTTGGAGCTGCAGTAATGCTCCCAGTCTATGTTTGGGTAGTTGAAGTCACCCAGTATAATGGTGTTTGGAGAGACCTTCATATTTTCCAGTGTTCTCAGGAAGGCCGAGTGGGGTTCCTGGGTTTGGGAGGGTGGTCTGTAGCAGGCTATAAACTGGAAGGCAGTTTTACCCACTGTTAATTGCACATGGATAGTCTCTGATGCTTCGTGCTGTGCCACCAACCTGGAGGTGTGGGTATCTTTGACGAATATTGATACTCCCCCTCCTTTTGTGGTTCGGTCCAAGCATGGTATGAGGTATAACCTGGTAGTGCTGGGGTGCTCTCGGGAGCAGTGGACAGTTGGGTAGCACAGTCTCTTAGAACCCTTCACATAATATTATCAGGACCAGCTGCTTTTCTTGGGTTTACTCGCCTCAGGGTCTTCAGAACATCAGATGTTATTCAACATAGCACCTCATCACCCCGTTCAATGGGGAGCTTGTTTTGCACAGTGTTGTCCATATCAAATCTGATGAAGTAGGCATTTACTTTCTTCAGAAATTCTTTGTTGTCATCATGTGAGGAAGATGCAGGCCTGTAGTCGGTTGTGACTTGAATGCCTTGCCAGAGATGTTTGGAGTCCCTTTGGTCAGAGAAGTCTCCCTGAATTTTATGTCTGTAGGTCCTCTTAGCCTCCTTTATACCTCTACCTAGGTTTGCTCTGGCCTCTTTTAGGGCATCCTTGTCTTTTAATTTAAATGCAGCATTTTGTTCCTTTAGGAGCTCATATATTTCACCAGATAGCCAGGGTTTCTGATTAGCTTGTATGGTGATACATTTGATGACTGTTATGTCATCAACACATTTTGAAATATAGGCTATTACAGATTCTGTATACTCCTTCAGGTCAATATGGTGGTACTTTACAACTGCATCTCTAAACACTGACCAGTTCGTACATTCTAAGCAGTCATGTATTGCCAGGACTGCTCCCTCAGGCCATATCCTTACTTGTTTGGTTGTAGATTTCCCTCGTTTCAGCAGTGGTGTGTATGCAGGAAGCAGCATGATGGCCAGATGGTCTGAGCTGCCCAGATGTGGATAAGGTACTGCTTTGTAGGCCAGTTTTACATTTGTGTACACCTTATCCAGAGTTTTCACCCCTCTTCTTGCAAAGTTCACATGTTGGTGGTAATATGGTAATACGGATTTCAAGTCAGCTTCATTGAAATCACCTGCAATTATATGGGCAAACTCCGGGGTTTTATTCTGGAGGTCATTTATTGATAGAGAATGTTCAATGCCACATTGGGTTTAGCACAGGGGAGATGTAAACAGCTGTTATGCTCACTCCATTGAATTCCCTAGGCAAGTAGAAGGGTCTGCATTTTAGTGACATGAACTCAAGTGTTCTCTGAGCAGAGGTGCAGTTTATTTCAGTTTGTGCACCAGTTGTTGGTGTTATACACATAACCGCCCCACTATGAGATTTGCCACAGAGAGACTAATTTCTGTCAGCATGAAATATTGACATCCTTTCCTCATATGTTGTACTATCCTTTGTACTGGAGTTCAGCCAAGTTTCAGTGAACGCAAGTAAACAACTATTTCTCACCTTAGATTGTGTGGAAAGATCCATCCTTAAATAGTCCATTTTGCTCTACAGTGAGCGTACATTTACCAGCAGCATGAAAGGAAATGCAGGCTTGTGTGGATTTCTTTTCAGTTTGGCCTTAATACCTTCTCTAGAGCCTCCCTTTCTTGATCTTTCCCATCATTTCCTTTTTAATATTCTTCCCATGTCCGATTGTCAACTGGTTTGATGGGTTTCTGCAGTTTTTACCATGTTCCAGTAAGATTCCAAGCTGCAGGAGTTCCTGGAGTGTGTTTGAGTTTCAGGCCTCTCTGCTAGCAGTTCATCAAACATGCAGCACAGCGAGATATGAGATCAGATTTCCAGAAGATTCTCAGTATTTGTAGTTAGTCATAGCTTCATTTCTTGCCCTTAAATCTATTTTTTTTTGTTTTTGTTTCTGATGAAAAACGAGACAAATAGTGCACCAAATCAGCCACTGCCACACAGCCCCCCCCCCTTTTTTAAACGGCTTGTACTATATGTTTTCCCAGGAAAGAGGCACCATTTTCGACTTGACCATGGAACAAGCTACTGGTTTCACCGTTAGTTCTCCTTCCAGGCACAAAAAGCAAAAATTAAGCAAACGTTTTTTGTTGGCAGAGCAGGCTAGCAGTTTGCCTCAGATGCAGGTAGGTGACTCTGCTTTGATAAAAGCTGGTTCCTCAGATCACACATCTTTTCTCCCAGACTCCTGTGGTGTATCACCTACAGCCACTAATGACCAGAGGTTAGTTGCATCTTCTGTAGCTGATGGGATCCCCTCAGTGGCGAGAGAGAGACCACTTACTTGATGTTCTTCGTGTTTCACTGTTGCAGTCATAACTGTAGGGTGCTCCTGCCGGCAGGCAGCCCGAGGTCGGCCAGAATCCCAAAGTCTGGGTCCGGCGTCGGCTGTATAAGCTAGTATCCTGACGTCAGTACACCTTGGTACATAGCCCTCAGCCGACGCCATCTTCTCCAGTCTTTCTTGCCGTGCGGTGGAAAGCAGCTCGCAAAACGTTGGTTGGCGATTTTCGAACAGCATTCTTGAGTGTTGTCGGTCCGAAGTTGTTACTTCTCTTCTCAAAGCTAAGTACCCCGTTGGGGAATCTTTTTCTTGTTCCTCCGATGTCAGAAAAAGTTAATAATTGTATAGCGTGTGGGAAACAAATACCTCATAAAGATTTCCACTCTTACTGTCTACCTTGCTTAGGCCCTGACCACGACGTTTCTTGTTGTCGGTTCTGTGCCAGGTTCAACTCTCGTACTATCAAACGCAGGTACGACTGGGCTTTAAATTATTTTGGCAGACGCTTCAATTACAGAATGTCGTCGGATACTACCGGAGTTCTAAAGAAGCGCAAAGATAAAGACAGGCCTCCGAGGTCCAAACAGGACTCGTTGCAGCTGGAGCCAGCGTCCGGTTCAGCTGTCGTCAGTGAGGCGCTTTTGCAGCCCCTGTTGTCCGCCGCTTCTGAACCGATGGCCGATACGGACTCCCATGGGGAGCCATCAAGGCCCACTATTTTAACTGCTGCAGGACCTTCGGACGTCGCTCCTTCAGATGGGTCCGGAACCGCTGTGCAGGTACCGGCTTCTGAGGGGGTTTTCAGGCCTACTCACATTACTATTTCAAAGGCAAAGGCAAAGACAAAGACTCCTCCTAAGTCTAAGGTTTCAGCTCAAGCTGCTTCTGAATCCACTCCCAAGACACAAAAACAATTATTGAGGATGGCTGAAGACTTGCTTACAATGATTAGGGGTTCTCACCCCCCTCCTGAGAAAAGGCCTCGACAAGATGTTACTCTGGATTCTTCTGACCAGGCCTCTGTCTCTTCTGTTTCTTCCTCTGATCAGGACTATTCTTTCCCCCCTTATGAGGACTCGGATGCTGAGGAATCTTTGCCCTCGGCCTCTCCGCCTGAGGATTTTTCTTTTGGGGAAACCTTGCATGAGATGAGGGAACATTTTCATTGGGAAGGACAGGAATATTCTGCTTCCAAAAAGAGGCTTAGAGAATTTCTTCTTCTTCCTCAGCATAGGCCTTTAGCTATCCCTCCTGTTTTGGACATTGTGGATGATGCTTTTCTGAGGCTAATTTGAATCCTGATTCCATGCCTCCTGCTCCTTCTAAGCCTGATAGATTTTATAGGGTTCCTGACTCTCATTTATTTCTATTTAAGAATCCTTCTGCAGACCCTGAAACTATTTCTCAGGGTTCTAAGGCTGCTAAGGTTGCTACTTCTAAAAATCCTATTCCCTCTGAGAAGGATTCTCGTGCTTTAGACAGGTGGGGCAAAAAGGTATATACTTCTGCTACCCTTTCTGTAAGGGCATTGAATTGCCAGTTTCATATGTTTAAATACCAGCAATTTCTTTTGTCTGTTTTAAAGCAAAAGCTTGCTTCTGCACCTGTTTGTGCAGAGGATAAGGAACTTCAGGATGTTTTGCATGCTACTGAACAGGTTAACAAGCATAGCTTACATTGTGGTTTTGATGCCTTGGATGCTTCCTGCAGGGCTGCTGCCTCTGGTACTGTGATTAGGAGACATGCCTGGCTTCGTGAACAAAGTTTGCCTGAACAGGTTAAGGCTAAGTTATTAGATGCCCCTGTTCAACATGATGTTCTTTTTGGTTCTAAGGCTGAGGAAGTTATTAAAAAGATGGAAGAAAAGGCGAAGTCCATGCAGACTGTAAAAGACTTCTTGCAAGTTCAGCCTCCTAGATTTTCCAGGAATTGGCCCACTAAAAATTGGTCCTTTCCCACGTCTGACAGGCCTCAAAGGGGAAGATATAGACGCTCCAGAGGTCGTGGTCAAGGCCAGACCTCGTACAGATCTAGACAATGGACTGCTTCTTCACCTAGAAGGGGAGAAGACAGATCCCAATCTCAAAGAAAACAAACTCAATGACTCTCTCGGTTGGGCTTCAGGACCTCTTCACCTGGACGCCCCTCTCTGAGGAAAACTGTCTCTTTTTTACAGGAATTGGACTCATATTACCCAGGACAAATGGGTATTGGATGTGATTTTAAAGGGTTACAAGTTCCACTTTCACACTTTGCCAAGGACTCACGGTTGGCCAGATCTACCAAAACTTCAATGGTCAGAGGCCTTAACTCAAGTGGATGCTCTTCTGGCCATGAGAGCCATAGAGCCTGTTCCACTCTTGGAAATGGGAAAAGGATTTTATTCAAGGCTGTTTCTGGTTCCCAGAAAACAAAACTCTTGGAGACCTATTCTAGACCTTTCTGTGTTAAACACCTTTTTGGAAATTCCAAAGTTCAAGATGCTCACTCTGCAACAGTTACTTCCAATGCTCTCTCAGGACGCCTGGATGGTGACATTGGACTTAAAGGAAGCCTATTTGCATATCCCTATCAGACAAGACCGCAGGAAATTCCTCAGGTTCAAGGCACTTTCAATTCTCTGTTCTGCCCTTTGGTTTATCTACTGCGCCCAGAGTCTTCACCAAGTGCCTGGCACCAGTAGTGGCTTACTGCAGACTTCAGGGGATTCAGATTTACCCCTATTTGGACGACTGCCTTATTCAGGCAGACAGCAAAGATCTTCTGCTTCAACACTTAGACTTCGTTCAACGTCTTCTTCTCTTACTGGGATTCTCAGTGAACATAAAAAAGTCACATTTGATCCCTTCTCAACAAATGGTATTCTTGGGAGCCCTCTTAAACACAACCTTACAAAGGGCCTACCTCACTCCAGAAAAACAAACTCAGTTGGCTTCTGCTTTCAGCACCTTGGCAACTCTATCTCAGCTCACTGCAAGGAAATTCCTGCAGGCTCTGGGCTACATGGCTTCCTGCATTCTGTTGATTCCAAACGCAAGGCTTCACATGAGAAAGCTTCAATGGTATCTGAAAAGTGTATGGTCACAGCATTATCACGATCTGGATATTCTGATTCCTCTGATCCCCTGCCTCCAGAAGGAGTTCCTCTGGTGGTCCAGGGCATGCATTTTAAACGAAGGAAAACCTTTTCATCTCCCTCAACCTACTCAAATCCTAACCACGGACGCCTCGGATTATGCTTGGGGAGCACATTTTCTAGACAATTGCCAGCAAGGAACCTGGACAAAGGAACATCTTCACTGGCACATCAATCTGAAGGAGATGTTGGCAGTTCAAAATGCCCTTTTGGCTTTCAAGCACCTTTTACAACCAGGGCCTCTGATAATTCGCACAGACAACACCACGGTCATGTGGTACATCAACAAGCAGGGGGGATCTCATTCTTACCCCCTTTGCAGACTGGCTATGAGTTTATGGGACACAGCCCTAAATTTGAATCTGCATCTCCAGGCTCAATTCATTCCAGGAAAACAAAATCTTTTAGTAGACAGCCTGAGCAGAAACATTTCAGATCCTCACGAATGGATGCTAGACACCAACTTGTTCAAAAGGATTACTGCAGTTTGGGGATGTCCCCAGATAGATCTGTTCGCATCCCATCTCAATCATCAGCTGCCTCGCTTTTGCACCAGGTCCTTCCACAAAACAGCATGGAGAGTGGATGCCCTGTCTTTCAGTTGGAGAAGTCTGTCTGCATATGCCTTCCCTCCTCTTCCTCTACTGCCTCGGGTACTACTGAAGATAAAGCAGGACAAGCCCAAGTTCCTCATCTTGATTGCTCCAAATTGGCCTCGACAGTTTTGGTATCTGACTCTAAAGCTCCTGTTCTCGGGCCTCCTTGGATTCTTCCACTGAACCCTTCGCTTCTGTCCCAGCATCAGGGTCAGTTACTACATTCCAACCTCAAGACCCTTTGCTTGGCAGCTTGGCTCTTCAAAGGAATTTGATTGCCTCTAGTCTTCCCAAACAAGTTTTGGATGTTCTTTTGGAAGCTAGACGGCCTAGCACTAGGAAATCTTATGCCTCTAAATGGAAGAGGTTTTCTATTTGGATGCAGGACCGAGGTTCTGATCCTCAGGTTCCTGATCTCTCCTCTATTTTGCTTTACCTTTCGGAGCTTTTATCTAAAGGACTTTCATTTTCTTCCATTAAGATTCATGCTTCTGCTATCTCTGCGCATTTCAGTTCTGACCCTCCTGTTTTTTCACATCCTTTGGTGAAACAGTTTTTGAGGGGGGCTAAGAATTTGCGGCCTCCAAGGACCCCTCCGGTCCCTGCCTGGGATCTTAATTATGTCTTAGAAAAACTCACTTTGCCTCCTTTTGAGCCTGCTGCATCTTCAGATATTAAGTTTCTATCTTGGAAGACTGTTCTTTTGTTAGCTTTGACCTCTGCCAGAAGGGTCTCAGAGTTGCAAGCTCTTATGGCTGTGGAGCCTTACCTTATTTTCCATCAGGACAGAGTATCCTTGAGGACCAATCCTACTTTCATGCCTAAGGTGATTTCGAAAGTGGCCTTGAATCAGACTATTCACCTTCCTACTTTCTTTCCAAATCCTCAAAATAAAGGGGAAAGGATTTTGCATTTGTTGGATGTGCACAGACAGTTAAGATTTTACTTGGACAAGACTAAAGATTTCAGAAAGTCTAACCAACTGTTTGTTTCCTTTGCCTCCAGTTCACTTGGAAAACCTATTTCTAAACAAACCATTTCCAAATGGATTGCTTATGGGATCAGATTTTGTTACACTCATCATGGTAAACAGTTTCCTGGAACCATTAGAAGTCATTCTACTAGAGCAGCTGCTACTTCTGCAGCTTTTCTCAGAGGAGTACCTACCAAGGATATCTTGGAAGCTGCCACTTGGAGTTCAGTGCATATTTTTTCCAAGCACTACAATCTCCCTTTGTTTTCTAAGTCTAGGGCAGGCTTTGCCTCTGCTGTCTTGCAGGGTATTCTTGCCTCCCCTTCTTCTATCTAAAGCCTCCTCCCTCTCTACACTGCTTTGGGATTCCACCCTACAGTTATGACTGCAACAGTGAAACACGAAGAACATAGTACAGTTGTGTACACCTACCATAAATGTAGATGTTCGAGTGTCTTCACTGTTGCAGTCGGGGTTTCCCTCCCTCCTATCCCCTCTATTCCTTTTTTGTGGTGTATTTGTGTTTCCTTGTTGGATTCATTTTTGATTTATTGGAGTATTCTGACATCTAGGGCAAGAAAGGCTGGAGAAGATGGCGTCGGCTGAGGGCTATGTACCAAGGCGTACTGACGTCAAGGTACTAGCTTATACAGCCGACGCCGGACCCAGACTTTGGGATTCTGGCCGACCTCGGGCTGCCTGCCGGCAGGAGCACCCTACAGTTATGACTGCAACAGTGAAGACACTCGAACATCTACATTTATGGTAGGTGTACACAACTGTACTTTCCTGGGGGAGGGAACAGTGATGTCTTACCTGTTTAGTGAGAATGTTGTGCCCATCCTTGGGGAAACTGCTGCTCAGCAATATTGTTGGTCCCATTTTTCATGTTAAAGATACCTCAGAAAACTACATATGTATCTGCTCCTGCTCAAATTCCCCTGGGCATAAGTAGTTTGCTAGATCTGGCTCAAGGTCTAATGCAGGTTATTAATCCTTCTATTAAGTTGGTTGCTGGCAAAAGAAAAAAAGGATGCCTACTTTTCTGAAGAGATGCAAGATTCTGAATCTGGACAGGAACATGAAGGGGGGCAGATGCAGGTTTTTCTCCTCAGATGTCTGATTCAGATTTGGGGGAGAGCACATTGTTTGATTCTCCTTGTGAGGAGTTTCTCTTTCTCTGAGACTTTTCCCAGAATGTGCCACTGTTTTCAGTGGGATAATACTGAGGTTTCTAATCCCTCAGAAAATGATAGAAGCTGTTACAAATGGAAGTTCCAGGACCTTCACCCATTCCCCCATTGCTGTTAGCATTGGAGGGTGTGTGTCACTGCCTGTAATTTTCATAATGGTAAGCCTGCTAACCCTAAAAATCCAGATAGATTGTGTAATGTTCCTTACTCTTTCAAATTTTTGTACACTCATTCCAGACCTGACCCAGCAGATATAGCTTTAGTTAGTCCTTCTGCTACTAAAAATGTATTTAATTCCAATTCTACACTTTCTGACAAGGATGGGATAAAGTGTATGCATCTGCAACTTTGGTTTTCCGAATTTTGAATATTCATGCTCCTATGTTAGTTTGTTGTGATTAATTGTGAAAATATGAGGAATGTTTCTGTAGTTTCTTATAGTGAAGAAAAATCTGGTTTAAATGGTTTAGTTACTTCCATCTTACAGGTCACAACTCATTGTTTAAAGTCTGTGCGTGACTCTCCACTGGTACTGCCGTGAAGAGGTTAGCAAGGCTGTGTTCTCAGAACCTCTCAGAAGTTGTGAAAAAATGAGATTTTAAATTCTCCTTTGGATAGAGATTTAGTTTTTGGTCCCTCTGCTGCAGAGGTTATCAAAAAGTGTGATGAGAATGCTAAGCAGATTCAGAGTATCTGTCAGACTTTTGATAATCTCTTTTTTCCAAATTTTCCAAGGGATTTTAACCTCCTTTGTCCAGTGTTGGTAAGAAACAAAATAAACAGTCTCAGCAAAATGCTGGTAAATAGACATTTAGAAGCAATGGCAAGGGGGTTCCCAAAAGGAGACTAGAAACTTCCAAAACAAAAGACAGTTTAACAAGTCCGAATGACTGTTTAAGGGGACCATGTAACACCCTGCCCACCCTGGAAGTCTCTCTTTCCTTCCAGAAAGTCTGAATGTCCACTTCTGTCTTTGGTAACAGATAGTTTCAAACAAATATGTTCTAAAGGTCATTCATCAAGGTTGCAGGTGGCAGGGGGAGGAAATTCCTCCTTTTCATGGAGTAATTCGTCATCCACCAGACCAGACTCCTTTATTTCCCCCCTGTGCTTCAACATATACTGTCTCAGGAAGTAATAGAGCCAGTTCCTCCTGCCCAGTTTGTGAAATGTTTTTTTTATTCAAGGATGTTTTTGTTGCCAAATAAAGATAATTCTTGGAGACAGTTGTGGATTTTTCTTTCATAAACTAATTTGCGATAGTGCCAAATTCAAAATGCTCTTAGTTCATAACCTGTTACCTCTTCTTCTTCAGTTAAGTTTTCGGGTAATAATAGACTTAAAATATGTTTATCACATCACTGCCCACCCAGATTTCAAGCATTTCTTAAGGTTGTGTGCGTCTGGGTCACCTTCTCAGTTTTCTGTCTTACTCTGTGAACTCTTCAGTGCACTGAGAGTGCTTACAAAGTGTCTAGGTCCAGTTGTAGCTCATTGCTGGCTACAGGGTATCCACAGTTTTCCATATTTAAATGACTTGCTTATCTTTGCAGTCTTGATTTTTCAAACTGTCAAGAATCTCTCTCCCATGTAAGAGATCTGTTACACAAGCTGGGATTTCAAGGGAACATTCAAGTCTTTGACTCCATTACACAAAATTGTGTTCCTTGGGTGTCTGGTATAGACCTCAGTTCAAAGAGCCTTTCCACCAAAGGAAAAACAGATCTATATCTAAATTTATTTCTAGTGGTTTCCACTCAGACTTTGGTCTCTGCAAGGGAATACCTCAGGATTTTGGGTTGCATGCCATCTAGGAGTCCCATGATATCCCTGGTAAGACTCCACATGATAAAGGTGGTGGTATTTGAAATCTCTCTGGTTCTAGCACCAGCACCCACTACCTTTTCAAATCCCAATTATTTGATTTGTCAGAAGAGAAACCACTTGGTGGAGACAACAAATATGCCTAAATCCAGGTTTCCCTTTCTCCCCCTCTGCTCCAGAGCAGTCAGTGGCTTCACTTGGAGAGCAGTTTCAGGAGGGATAAAAGTGTAACATGTTTGGGACAGACACAAGCACAAAAATATAAAATAGATGCTTGCTATATATAAAAGCGCACAATTCTTTGAGTCATCTTTGTTCCCCTGGACCTTTTCAACTTGTTACAGACTATATGTACATCAACAAGCAAGGGGGAACAAGATTTTACCCTTTTGCAGACAGAGTATTTTAGCTTAGGATGTAGCTTTACAGCACAGTCTCACTCTACAGGCATCCTGTAAGAGGAAAATTGTGTGGCAGACGTAAAGGGTCAAGGGAAGACCCTTAGAAATGGAAACTAGATTGGGAGTTCTTCCAAGATTTGATTCATCCGTGGGGAATTCCTTAAGCAGACCTTTTTGCTTCTGTCTGAGCAATCGCCTGGCAAAATTGTGCTCCAGGACTCCATGTAAAAAGAGCCTGGTAGACAGATGCCTTTTCCTTTCCTTTGAAAAACTGTAACAAATTGAATAGTGACAGATTAAGCATAACTTGTCAATCAGCAGCCAAGTCAAAAAAAAAAAAAAAACACACAAGTATTTTTTTTGCAGGGGGCAAGCCTCTTTGCACCTCTCACCCCCCCTACTAATTAAGTACACCCAATCAGAGATAGAATTACAGTGGTTAAGGGCAAATTTCCCAGTCCCCATTGTATAGCTATCGTGCACAAAATAAATGCTAGCATGTACAATCCATGGATTTTCAGTTAGCTATGCTAGCAGTTTTTACACCCATATGTAAAGTTATAAACTATGATAAACAGTGTGTTTTTCCCAACTAAGTTGAATTAAAGCACGTTACCATTAACATATGTATTCCATTCAGTAACAAAATTCAACATGATTTAAAATTATCCAAATTACAGTTGCTTAAGACATACGTTTCTATATTACTCTGTATTCTGTCACAGTTAAAGCAAAGCTACTGTAATTGCATAAAAATAAATTCCTGCAGTTAAAAATAAATAAAAAAAGAAAGAAATGTCAGGATGTCACTAAACCAATAAGGAAAAAGTAAGTAATTCCACTAATATACCACCTATCTCAGGAAAATACTAAACCAGCTAGGCAAACACTGTAGCTAATCTGCTGGCATCCACCATTATATGGGATTTAGATACTCTTCTTCATTCAAGATGGGCCAGTTGATCCTAAATTGTGCCTTAGTCTGAAAATCCTGTACTTGCCTGTTGATAGCACAAAGATCATTTATTATTGCTGTTAATTCTTTTATTAGGGGGTGGGGAGGCATTTGTTTTTCTACTACTAAATGATAGATTCCTTGTACAGTAATGTAACTAAGTCATTAGTGGAAAATGCGCTAATAATTAAAAAGATAGCAACAGAAGGAATTTCCAAAGTATGATCTGCCTTAACCAAAGCCAGTCTTGAGTTTTTTTTCTTTCTTTAAGATTTCCTGGTGTGCAATAGTCTACAAAGATGTAGGCCCAGTCTGCTAGCCCAGCTTCTTTAGATCCCCAGCAAATGTGGTACAATTTTGGAGGAGTGTACAAGTGCTTGTGCTGGCATTACCACAAAAAAACGATACTTGTATATTTTGGTAGTTGAATTAGTGATGCCCAATCGTTATGTGCTTTTGTTATTCCCGGATCTTTTTCCCAGGCTCTTCTTAACTTACCCGACTCTTTGCTATGCAAGTAAATTAGCCCTTTATCAATATTGTTTAAATGTGACCTACAAGGGGATTAGGTCTTCCAGTATTAAATTAGCTGCTTTAGGTCTGTTGGTTTGATTTGTCATCCTATGGTCCTCTTTAGATAATCGGGATGCCTTTGGATTTAGATCAAACACTGCTTCCATTGCAGTCCAATCCTTAGGAGTCCTGGTATTTTCTAGCTGTTCCTAGAATGTCAGTGTCCTTCTCAAGCCATTTTAAAGTTCCATATCTTGCCTTCCACAAAGTTAGTTTGCCCAATCAACAAAACTTAATTTTTTCCAGGATAAGAGTTTATGCTTTAAGATCATGCAGACTGTATGTCCAGTCACTCTAGTGGAATTCTCTGTCTCCATTAAATTCCTCTCAAAAATTAGCTTGCATAACCCCTTTAAGCCTAGCTTTTTTTAATGCAATGACTGATTGGTTGTCTTTTTTTTCTGGTTGGCTTATCGTGTTTTAGCCCCTGCTGTCTTCACACTTGACTACAATTTACCTAATTCCCCAATACCTTGCTCAGTCAACTGCTGCGCACTTCTAGACACCCCTCCCCTCTCCTAGTGTCCTACCAGAGATTACTTAGCATCTCAGTAGCTGTGGATGCCATTTTTACAAAAACAGTCAGCCTTGTCTACTTTGCAGCTTCTGGCCCTCCAAGAATAGTGTTCTCGCCACATAAGTGTTACCTACAAGAAAACTTTATTTTTCTTTTTGTATAAGCTCTCGTACTCTGATGTGACGCACTGAATTGTCCCAGACCTTATGCTGCAGGAAGTGGTTGCTACATTCTTCTTCTTCTTCCTCTTTCGGCTTTTTCCCGGTTAGGGGTCGCCACAGCAGATCACCTGTCCGCTCATGTTTGGCAGTGGAGTTTTAGAGTGTCGCGTTGCCAGCTCAGCGCCCAACCTTCCAAGGAAGGCACTCACGCCTAGGGCCAATTTAGAGTATTCAGTCCATTTACAGCATGTCTTTGGGATGTGGGAGGAAACTGGTGCACCAGGAGGAAACCCACGCGACCGCAGGGAGGAAATGCAGACTCTGCACAGAAGGCACCCCAGCTGAGGATCGAACCGGAGAACCTCTTGCTGTGAGGTGGCAACGCTAACTGCTGCATCACCGTGGCCGCCCTAAGTGGTTGCTACATTAACTTTTGTTATTTGGTCTTGAACTGAAATTGTCTGTGTTAGAAACACTATTTGCTTTAGCATACAACCTGGCTGGGATATTACTATTATTGTAAAAACGGGGATTCCAGCCACTGTAGCCACCAGTAACAGAAGGAAAACAGGCTGGAAGGAAGCACTCAGGTTCACAATTTCTTCAAGGTTTAATGGCACAAAAAGGTAGATGAGCAACACACCAAAACGTGTCCTGCCTTATCTTGGAACAAATTACCCCTGCCTATCAGAACAATATACAATACTCACAAATTCAAAAAAGCTCTAAAAGATAACTTGCTAAGCTCCTGGACTTGTCAGTGTAAAAACCCAACTTAATCTGTCTTCTCTCATTCTCTTTTCCTACTCGTACTTTCTCTCCCCTGTCTAACTACTACTCAAGACAACTCCTCGAGCTTGTACCCTCTCTCGCTCTCTCTCCTGTGTCTCACTTACCTTGTTTTCATCTGTTTTTAAAGCTACTTCGTTTCATAATCTACTTCACTTAACTACCTTTGTCCACATTGTACTAAACTACCCCTCTGACTCACTGTAGCAGAGTATACTCTCTTTTTAATTCTTGTTCTGCATATGATAGCAACTTTTGTTATTGGATTAATGACTGTTTTAAATGCTCTGTATAATCTCAAATAATATTTCTATTTGTATCTGCTATATGTACTGTTAGTGGAGCTTTTCTCCCCTGGCCTCCAGTGAAAAAGATCAACAAATGCATACCAACTTTCAGGGTACCTCATATTTAGAACTATTAAGATTATAAAAGCATTAAAAAATGGAAACCTTATCTTATACTTCTGTGTTACCAAACCCTGATAGATTTCTTGGAATAATTAATGTACTGCATGTTGTTTTGTGTTGCCCCAGTAACCAAATAGTCTTACATTTTTGTAAGCTTCCTGTGAAGTCCCTTGGGGAGGGGAGGGGCACAGTAACATGGGAAATGTGTAAAAATGTGAAGGTAGAATGGGTATTTGAACCACCTGAGTGCATTGTTGAAAATCCAGCAATGTATAATTCTAAAAGGTTTATGTGTTTGCCTTTGTTGACCAGGAAAGTCTTTCTGGGCATTAGGGCCCTTTTTCATTGGAGGTCAAGGGAGGAAAGCTCCACACAGGCAATAGATATACAGAAAAAAAAATAAAAAAATATTTATGTAATGACACATTTGTTTGTCAGCAGTTAAATCCAAACATTATAGACAGTAATTTACATAAACAAAGGTAACCATTTACAGACAGTTACATACTGATATTATGGACAACAGTTTCCAGCAGAAATGTAGGTAACAAGTGGATTATTACATTTGATGCTGCTGTTAGAATAAATAAAAGATATTTACATTAAATTATCTATAGGAGTATGTACTTTTACTTTCCAGTGCTCATATATGTTCTGGTATGAAAGGGCGAATTGGAACAGTGGTTTTCCAAGAGTGGGACACTGGCAGAGCCAAATTTGCAGCAAGTGATCTTTGAGTACTGCTTTGATGGCTTGAAATGTTGGGATCTGCTTAGAGTGGTGGGATTGTTCTCTGGAGCTTGGAGACATAGAGTAAAGAGCATCACCCACTGTGTCTTGAGATTTACCTTTAGTTAGTAAAGATTTATCTTGTGAGTCTAGGTTTCTAGGTTATTGTATTGCTGAATTAGCGGTTGAAGGGCAGGATATTTTTCTGGGCTGTATATTGTATTATGTATGACCAAGAGTCAAGTGTGGTGGACAGTGTTTGGAAATTTCAAGCCACTTGAGCTGTTCAAGAGCTAGGCAGTGATGGGAGTGAAGGGGGGATTAATTGCAAATTTTGCTATCTTGTAACATTGTTCGACTTTTGTTCTTTGGAGAGCAGATTTGGGAAGCATATAATATTTAAGGGAGTAAGAATGTTTTTGCGGCTGTTTTTCTGTCTCTCTGTGTAAAGGTTAGTTTGTCTCTGTATAGGAGGCCAAGTTTTTGGTGTGTTTCCTTGACAGCAGTTTACATGTGGGGGACAAATTTCATGTCATCTGTTGTAAACCCCCAGAAGCTTAGAGTGCGTTTACAGAGTCCATCTTTGTTCTTGGTTGATGGAATCATGAACTGATCTTTATTTTGGTAGTGAGGTTTGAGGTTAAAGAGCAGGAGCTTGTTTTTGTGATTCAGAAGTGATTGTGTCATTTAGCTAGTTTTTATTAATCTAAACGATTCTTAGGTTATTTCCTGCAGTTTTGTTAAGGTTGGAACAGAGCAGATTGTTAAATCATCATCATATTGGATTAAAGTTGATCGTTTGGCTGCTGTAAGAAGATCATCTATGAATATATTGAAGAGTGGGCCAAGTATAGATCCCCAGGGGCACATCAGCTGTGACAGGCAGAAAGGATTCAGTATGCCATTTCATAGCTTGAAATCTATCAACAAGGTAACTGTGAAACGGTTGGAGGAAGTTGAAAGATAGACCCAGGCAAGAGAGTTTTTGAACAAGTATTTGACATGACAGTGTAGCGAAGGCTTTGGACAGGCCAAGAAAGAGTGAAGAGACTAAATTGCCGATGTTTCTGCTGCTGTTGATGGTTTTGGTAGATTGTACTAAGGCAGTGGTATTACTGTGACATGACTGAAAGACATTATTAACTTATCACAAGCTTCTGTTAATTGGGTATGTATTAGTGTAATGATTCTGTCCCAGATACTTCAACTGTCCATGACTCCATGGAGAAATAAAACTACTCCTAAGTTTGTGGAGTGTTATAGTTTGCCCCCATTTATTTTAGACCCAGAAGTCTGCCAAGAGATAGAGAGAGAGATTTAGTTCAAATAAGTCTGTGTTGCTTTTCTAGATATCTGAATAAGTCATTAGGGTAAAAGGATATCACCCACCTATATCCCTCACACGTGTGTTCCATTTGCAGTTGGGACCTTAATTTTGTAGCCAAACGCGCCTAAATAAAAGGCATGTAAGATGGGGGAGTAGGGGACAGCTTTGACAGGCACCCCTTTCTGTTTGAAACTCTTCTGACATACATTCCTCTGTCTTTATTCTAGCAGAAACATCCTAGTAAATTTCTTCCAGGAATTTAATGTAATTAAAATTGTAAACATGAAGGACTCTTCAGCTTGGTCAGATGTCTTCTATCTGTCGAAGCTTGGTACAAGTATGGCAGTCCCCTTCTAGCTGGCTTCTTCCATTGGAGGCAAGCTCTTTTTGTGTTGGCAAAAGTTTGTCTACTTTTAAAAAAATCATTTTTTTTAATGATTTCTGCTTGAAATATTGAGATCTGCTTAACGAGTGGTGGGATTGTACTCTGGAGCTTGGAGACGTAGAGTAAAGAGCATCGCCCACTGTGTCTTGAGATTTACCTTTACTGAGTAAAGATTTATCTTGCGAGTCTAGATTTCTAGGTGTATTGTATTGCTTAATTAGCGGTTGAAGGGCAGGATATTTTTCTGGGGTGTATATTGTATTATGTATGACCAACAGTCAAGTATGGTGGACAATGTTTGGAAATTTCAAGCCACTTGAGCTGTTCAAGAGCTAGGCAGTGATGGTAGTGAAGGGGGGATTAGTTGCAAATGTTGCTATCTTATAGCATTGTTCAACTTTTATTCTTTGGAGAGCAGATTTGGGAAGTATATAATATTGAGGGGAGTAAGTATGCTTTTGCAACTGTTTTTCTGGTTCTCTGTGTAAAGGATAGTTTGTCTCTATACAGGAGGCCAAGTTTTTGGTGTGCTTTCTTGACAGCAATTTACATGTGGGGTCAAATTTCATGTCATCTGTTGTAAACCCCCAGAAGCTTAGAGTGCATTTACATATTCCATCTTTGTTCTTGGTTGATAGAATCATGAACTGATCTTTATTTTGGCAGTGAGGTTTGAGATTAAAGAGCAGGAGCTTGTTTTTGTGATTCAGAAGTAATTCTGTCATTTAACTAGTTTTTATTAATCTAAGTGATTCTTAGGTTATTTCCTACAGTTTTGTTAAGGTTGGGGCAAAGCAGATTGTTAAATCATCGTCATATTGGATTAAAGTTGATCATTTGGCTGCTGTAAAAAGATCATTTATAAATATATTGGAGTGGGCTGAGTATATATCCCAGAGGCACATAAGCTGTGACAGGCAGAAAGGATTCAGTATGCCAATTGATAGTTTGAAATCTATCAACAAGGTAACTGTGAAATGGTTGGAGGGAGTTGAAAGATAGAATCAGGCAAGAGAGTTTTTGAACAAGTATTTGGAGTGACAGTGTATCGAAGGCTTTGGACAGGTCAAGAAAGAGTGAAGAGACTAAATTGCAGATGTTTCTGTTATTATTGATGGTTTTGGTAGATTGTACTAAGGCAGTGGTAGTACTGTGACATGACTGAAAGACATTATTAACTTATCACAAGCTTCTGTTAATTGGTTATGGATTGGTGTAATGATTCTGTCCCAGATACTTCAACTGTCCATGACTCCATGGAGAAGGAAAACTACTCCTAAGTTTGTGGAGGTTTATAGTTTGTCCCCCATTTATTTTAGACCCATAAGTCTACCAGGAGAGAGATTCAGTTGTTCAAATAAGTCTGTGTTGCTCTTCTAGATCTCTGATATATTCTAATAAGTCATTAGGGTAAAAGGATATTACCCACTTATATCCATCACACGTGTGTTTTTTTTTTTGCTGTTGGGACCTTAATTTTCTAGCCACAGTCTCCTAAATAAATGACATGTAAGATATGAAATAGGGGCAGCTTTGATAGACACCCCTTTCTGCTTGAAACACTTCTGACATACATCCCTCTGTCTTTATTCTAGCAGAAACATCCTAGTAAATTTCTTCCAGGAGTTTAATATCATTAAAATTGTAAACATGAAGCACTCTTTAGCTAGGTCAGATGTCTTCTACCTGTCGAAGCTTGGTACAAGTATGGCAGGTCCCCTTCTAGCTGGCTTCTTCCATTGGAGGCAAGCTCTTTTTGTGTTGGCAAAAGTTTGTCTACTTTTAAAAAAAAAATCAGTTTGATCAATATTTTACATAGAATGACCAGATTGTCCTCCTTTGAGCTATAGTTAACATGAACAACTTGTAATCCATATTAAGCACCAAAATTGGTTTGCAGGCTAAGGGTTGTACTTTTTTGGATTAAAAATGACTGAGACCTTGGTGAATTTCCATGATTCTGAAAGTTAATTTACTACTTTTGTTGACCGAGTAGTCCGACTTGGCTGTGGTAGCCCCTTTTCAGCTGAGGCCTACAGAGAAAAGTCCAGTTACAAAATAGGCAGTTTTATACAATAGAGACAAAAATTAACGCTTAAAGTTATGATATGGATATGCAATAACTGAAAGGCAACTATACTTAACAAAATCTGCAATCAATAAATAATAGTTATTGCATGTTAATGCAAGACAAATTTGCATATACATTTCTGTTTAAAATGTCAAATTACAGTTTTATATTTCTGAATAGGAGAAATAAGTGATAGGAGGTAGGAGATATGACTAGAAAGCAGAGAGTAAGTGAGGAAAGGTAAGTAGTGGGTATATTTGTAAGGTGATAAAGAGAAAAGAAAATTCTAGTGAATCTGAGGTAGGTATATAAGTTATTGTGTACAAGTTGGAATTTTGCTTGAGGAAAAAATTTGCCAGGAGTAAATAGAGACAGTAGAAGTAACAGTAAAGGCAAAGGGATAGAAGGCACATAGAAATTTACATTGAGAATCTGCTTTGTTGCAGTATGTAGGGGTAATGTGGGTGTGCAAGGGCCAGATAGTTTTGCCAGGTGGGGGTGTTCAAAAGCAGAATCAACAAAATATTGTTGATAATAATCACCAAATCATTTATAAACTGGTTTCCCAGTTTGTTATAAATGTCCGCATGCAGGCCATCCAGACCAATTTCTCTATTACTAGAAGTTCTGAGTGGTTTTTAACCTCTTCCTTTGTCACAGAAACTATCAAGGCTAACGCTTGATTCTCTGTCACTTGAAGGAGTTCCAACCACTGTAAAAAATGGTGAAGCAACTTCTTGTCGGTGTCATCTTTTTTGTCCAATTGGCAATGGTTTCATAGTATACTCTAAATATTTTCTCTATCTGATCTGGGCAGATTACCTTTTGATCATGTTTAGAGTGTATTCATTCTGTAACTAAGTTAGTTGCAGTCTGATAACCTTAATATGCCCATTAAAGACTTCTCCCTTTTAGAGGAGTAGGAAACGTACATGTGTCTTAATACTTGCACTATGTACTCCAGTTTCAATTCCATACTGTGGTCCACTTGAGAGGTTAAAGTCAGGAATGATGATTTCTACTCTGGATCACCTTGTCTAGGATTTATCATCATGTTTTAACTGTACTCTCCAGGGTTCTTATTTTCATCTCCATTAATTTTCTCTTCTGAGCTGTAACTTTCATTAGAAGGGATTTCAAAATATTTAAGAACTTCCATTTTTCCACATTCTTGTGATTGTTTCTGGGGATAAATTTTCATAACTTTTTCTTAGCTACTCATTAAAAAATTCTCCCTTACAAAACATTGTATATATTTTTTTTAACTTTCTGCTGTTGTGAAGTACTCAACCGAGAAAAAAACTGCCATTGGGGAGCTTGGTCTGGCGAATTAATTGCCAGTTTTAAAATGTTTTATTACAAATGCATGTTCTTTTGAAACTAAAATTTTATCTATCCAGGAAAGGACTTGTGTCTATGTGAAAAGTAGATGTGGAAGAGTCTTTCCCGTACCTGTGTTTTAGCTAAATTAGTTAAGCATATATCTCTAGTACCTACAAAATGATCTGCTCAGAGAAGGGGGCAATAATTAGCCTAGATCCTGAGTGCACTTCATTCTTGTTCCTGCAATTAATGTGTGTACTAATCCTGAAAAGCCATCTACTCTGTATGCATCAGTGTTGTCTCTCTAATTGTAGTTCCCTTTGGGGGGAACCCTCTACATTAAAACATGTTTTATTGTACTTTCCTGTTTTGCAAAGTTGCTTTTAAGCAAAGATTTTATGTTTTAATGACTGTTACAAGACTTTACTTTTAAACGGGAGCACAGCGTTTTCCCTGGGAGTTTAAAAGTTGTATAAAATAATTGAAAAACACTTTTCTGTGCAAAACATTTTCCTTTTTATTTTACTTTTGAGGCTGGCTTTGTTTTAAAGTGTTTTTTACTGTGTTTTTGTGTAAAATAAATAAAAATAAAAAAGTGACTTTAAAATACTTCAAAAATAACTTTTGGTATTTGTTTTCCCTGGGAAAGAGGCACAATTTTTGGCTTTGCCATGGAACAAGCTACCCATCTCATGGTTGGTACTTCTTCCAGCTACAAAAAGAAAAAGTTAAGCAAACATATTTTGCCGCCTCAGCAGGCTAGCAGTGTGCCTCAGCTGCAGATGTGTCACTCTGCTTTGGCCGTAGCTTGTTCCTCAAACCAGTCTGGTGTAGCAGCTATGTGGTTCAGACATTAGCAATGTCTTCTGTGTATGTTGGGGTCTCCTCAGTGGGCAAGGAAGAGCAACTCTTTTCAGTCTGGAGAGAAGGAACAGTGAAGGCTTCTTTATTTAGTCAGAATGTTGTGCCTATCCTGTGGAAGCTGCTTTTGCCATTAATAACCCTGCTGCCCCCATTTTCTTCTGTCAAAAAAAAAAAAAAAAAACAGTCTAAATATGTATCTCATCCTCAAATTTCTTTAGACAGGAGTACTTTACTTAGTTTGGCTCAGGGTTTAATTAATGCTTTTGATCCTTCTCATAAGATGGTTTCAGGTAAAAGAAAGAGGGACATCTCTCTTCCTGAAGAGGTTCAAGATTCTGAATCTGGACAGGAAGATGAAAGGAGACGTACAGGATTTTCTCCCCAGGTTTCTGATTCAGATTTGAAGAAGAGCTCATTTTCGGATTCTCCCTGTGTGGCTTCTCTTTCTCTGCACTATTTACAGAATTTGCCAGTGCTCCTCACTGAGAGGTTTCTTATTCCCTCAGAAAATACTATGAACTGTTAGAGAAGGAATTTTCAGAACTTTAACCTGTTTCCCCAGTTCTGTTAGCCTTGGTGGATGTGTGTGCCACTGTCTGAAACTTTTCTGATAGTCATCCTGCTGCCCCTACAAAGGCTTTAGTTAATGCTGTTGCTACTAAACATTTGGTTAATTCCAGTTGTGCTTTTTCTGACAAGGATGGGAAGGTTGTAACTATGGGGAAAAGTGTATGCTTCTTCAAATCTGACTTTCAGAATTTTGAATTTCCATGCTGCTATGTTAAATGTTATGCTGACTCGTGAAAGTATGAGGAATGTTTTCTTCTTGTGAGCAAAAATCTGCTTTAAATAATTTAGTTTCTTCCCTTCTACAAGTCATAACTCATTGTTTACAGTGTGTGTGTAATTTTGTTGATACTTCTTCCAGGACTTTGGCCACTATAGGTTCATAGACTAGTACTAGGCTAACTAACCTTGTGGGTCATTTTAAGCCTAGCCAATTACTCCATGTGAGAATCAAACCTTGTCTATAAGGTAAAATACCTTAACCATTATGCCAACCTCCCACCCAGAAATATCAGTCCTGGACATGGTGTATGTAACTCCGTTTCTATATTTTTGGTTATTAAGTCTCTACATAACAGGACTTGGCATTGAGAGTTCCATCATAGATTCAATATACTATTTAAGGAGATTTGTATGGTTGTGTTCTCAGAACCTCCCAAATAATGTGAAAATGATATTTTAAATTCTCCTTTCACTTGAGATTTAGTTTTTGGTTCCTCTGCTGCAGAGGTTATCACAAATGTAATGAAAGGGTTAAGTGGATACAGGGAATCTGTAAGATTTTTAGGTTCATAGGTTGGTACTAGGCTATCGGCCTAGCCATAACAATTCCCTGGCTATTTCTTCCCACGATATTTACTTCCCTGGACCCCTGTCTAGCAGGGTGACTGATGTGATCCCCGGGGTGAATTTCCTATCTCCCATCCAATCGTCAAGGTTCCTTTTGAAGATGGCCAAAGAGGTGCTCTGCTTGACATGCATGGGCAGTCTATTCCAGAGTCTGGGGAGTCCCAGGGTCAGGAACCTATCCCTCCAGCATGTTTTGTTCATTGTGATGACAAGGTTTAGATCCCTGGAGTGTGTGGATCGGAGGGATTGGGATTTCTTTAAGTGTAGAATGCCCAACAGCTCTGGGTTTGACATGGCCTTGTATGTTAAGCAGAGATTGCCTCTGAGTAGACGATATGCTACAGAGTATAGCTGGAGTTTTTTTGGACGGTCAGCATAGGGCATCTGCTTTAGGCCTGTGATTTTTAGTGAGGTATTTCTGCGGCCTTTGTAGTTGTTGCTAATGTCTTGAGAGGTACATACCAAATGGATGTTCATCATGTTTCGTTGTTGCAGTCATTACTCTTGGGTTATCCTGCTGGCAGGCTACCCGCAGTCGGCCTGAATTCCAAAGTTTTGGTCCGGCGTCAGTTGCTGTCGCCTCTTCAATGACGTCAGTGCGCCAGGGGTATAAAAGATGCAGCCGATGCCATTTTCTTCAGTCTTTCTTGCCGCGCAGTGCCCGAAGCAGAAGCAGTTTGCAAGTGCCGGTTGGCCGACTCCTGATATTTTCGTGTTCGAATTTCAGATCCGAAGTCTTCATTTAAAGCTAAGTACCCCATTGGGGAAATGTTTTTCTTGCTCCAGACCAATGTCAGAAAAAGTTGTTAATTGTATTTCTTGTGGGAAGCAAATACCTCATAAGGACTTCCATTCTTATTGTATTCCTTGCCTAGGCCCTGATCACGACGTAGCTAATTGCAGATTTTGTGCTAGATTTAACCAACGCACTAAGCAGCATCGGTACAATTTTGCATTTCATTACTTTGGCCGAAGATTTAATTACAAGATGTCGTCAGATAGCCATCCGATTGCCGCAATTCACAAGAAATGCAAGGAAAAGGACAGGCATCCGAGGTCCAAAACTGACGACGAGGCTTCTTCTAAGCCAGTCGCCGGTTTGCTGGTTCTCATTGAGGTGCTTTCGCTGCCCCTGACGCCCGCTACCTCAGAGCCGCAGGCCACCTCCGACTCCCACGTGGAGCAGGCTAAGCCTCTGGAAACTCAAGGTATTGGACACTTGGAAAATATTCCCTCAGATAGGTCCGGAGCCGCTGAACAGGCATCGGCTTTTGAAGGTGTTTTCAGGCCTACACAGTTATATATATATATAAAACCGACTACAGCTCCAAAGGAAAAGACTAAAGTACCAGTAAAGACAAAGAAACAAGTGCAGCAAGCCCATGGACAGGCCTCCATGCCTAAAAAACAGATGCTCAAAATGGCCGAAGACCTAATTACTTTGATCAAGGGTACCCATCTCCTTCCTGAGAAGAGGTCTAGGCAAGAGACAGAATATGAATCTTAAGATCAGGTTTCCATTTCCTCTGGCTCCTCTTCTGACCACGAATACTCTCTCCCTCCCTATGTGGATTCCGATGCTGAAGAATCTATCCCTTCAGCCTCCACTCCTGAGGATTTTTCTTTTGGGGAAACCCTGCATACCATGAGGGAGCATTTCCACTGGGAGTGCCAAGACTACTCAGAATCTAAGAAAAGGCTTGGAGATTTTCTTTTACTACCCCAGCACAGGCCTCTTGCTATCCCTCCTGTTTTAGACATTGTAGATGTATTTTCAGAGTCCGGCCTGTCTCCTGACTCTTTACCCCCTGCACCTGTTAAGCCAGACAGATACTACAGGGTCCCAGATTCACATAAATTTCTTTATAAAACCCATGCTGCTGACCCAGAAACTATTTCTCAGGGTCCCAAATGGGTCAAGGCTTCCACTGCAAAAAACCCTGTCCCCTCTGATAGGGATTCTAGGGCACTGGACAGATGAGGGAAAAAGGTTTACACTTCTGCTACATTGGCTGTGAGAGCTTTAAATTGTCAATTTCATATGCTTAAATATTAACAATACTTATTGTCACTGCTTAAACAGAAAATGTTAAATTCTGAATGTGCAGAAAACAAAGAAATGCAGGATTTATTGCATGCAACTGAACAAGTGAGAGGGCATACTTTGCAATGTGGTTTTGATTCTCTGGAGGCTTCTTGCAGGGCCGCTGTTACGGGTTCTGTCATTAGGCAACATGCTTGGTTAAAGGAACAGAATCTGCCTGATCATGTTAAAGCAAAATGATTAGATGCTCCATTACAGCATGATACTTCAGTGTTAAAGCAGAAGAGGTGTTGAAGAAAATGGAGGACAAAGCGAAATCTATGCAGACAGTTAAGGATTTCTTACAGGTGCAGCCACCCAGGTTTAGCAAGAACTGGCCTCAAAGAATTGGTCCTTTCCAGTGTCAGACAGGCCATAAAGAGGCAGATACAGATGCCCCAGAGGCAGATCCCAGCCCCAAGGCTCATACAGGTCTAAACAATGGGGTACTTCTACCTCCAAAAGTGGAGAAGACAAATCACAGCCATACAGGAAACAGTCCCAATGACTTTCCTCTGCCACAACCAAGCACTTATCTTTTGGCAGCCCCCTTAGGGGGAAAACTAGCACTTTTTCAACAAAATTGGCACATGATCACCCAGGACAAGTGGGTCTTGAACATAGTGTCTCAGGGCTACAGGTTCCACTTTCATACCCTGCCAAGGGCAAAAGGTATGCCAGACCTGCCATACACCTGCCACACAATCAATGGGCAGAGGCACAAAAGCAAGTTTTATCCCTCATGGACATGAGGGCCATTCAGCGAGTACCACAACAGGAGCAGGGACAAGGTTTTTACTCAAGACTTTTCATGGTGCCCAGAAAGGACAAAGCCTGGAGACCAATACTGGACCTGTCTATTCTAAACACATTTCTGGATGTTCCAAAATTCAAAATGTTGACTCTGCAGCAGCTACTGCCCATGCTGGGCAAGAAGGCTTGGCTTGTAACTTTGGACCTAAAAGAGGCATACCTGCATGTCCCAATCAGACAATCTTGCAGAAGATACCTCAGATTCATAGCTGGCTCAATGCATTACCAATTCTCTGCACTGCCCTTTGGCTTATCTACTGCACCCAGGGTCTTCACAAAATGCCTGGAACCAGTAATTGCATTTTGCAGACAGAGGAATTCAAGTATATCCTTACTTGGAAGACTGCCTTATTCAAGCAGAGAACAAGGACAATTCTACTAAAGCATCTGGCGTTTGTAAAAAGATTACTAATTTGCCTAGGGTACACAGTAAACAAAAAGAAATCAAAACTAGTACCCTCTCAAGAGATTATATTCCTGGGTGCAATCTTGAATGCAACTGCCCAGATGGCTTCTCTCACACTGGACAAACAAAGGCAACTGACTTCTTACTTCAAACTGTTGGCAACAAAGACCCAGTTATCTGCAAGGAAAATTCTGTAGGCTTTGGGCCTCATTGCATCCTGCATTCCACTAATTCCATATGCCAGACTGCATATGAGGAAACTACAATGGTATCTAAAAAGTGTTTGGACTCAACATTGCCACAGCCTGGAAACAATTGCCCTCATTCCCTGCCTGCAACAGGAGTTTCGATGGTGGGCACAGGCCTGTCACCACAACAAGGGACAGCCATTCACTTTACCCACAGCCAGGCAGACACTAACAACGGATGCATCAGATTACGCCTGGGGGGCCCACATGGCAGGAAAATGTATTCAGGGCACATGGCCCGCAAGCCAGATGTATATTCATATCAATCAAAAAGAGATGCTAGCTGTTCAGAATGCCCTGACAGCTTTCAAGGATCTACTTCATCCAGGACAACTACTGATAAAGAAGGACAATACTACAGTCATGTGGTACATAAACAAGCAGGGGGGCACACACTCCTACCCCCTCTGCAGACAAGCCATGACTTTGTGGGACACAGCATTGACTTATCAAGTTCACCTGCAAGCAAAATTCCTACCAGGAAAAATAAATACTCTGGCAGACGAACTAAGCATAAACCTTATGGATCCCCATGAGTGGAAACTGGATCCACAAGTCTTCAGCATGATAACAAGGAAATGGGGATGCCCAGACTTAGATCTATTTGCCTCCCCACACAACTGACAACTATAGAGATTCTGCACAAGGACTTATCACAAGCAAGCATGGAAAGTGGATGCCCTATCCTTCCGCTGGAAAAAACCTAACCGTATATGCCTTTCCTCCACTACCTCTCCTCCCCAAGGTACTCCTAAAGGTCAGACAAGAGAAGCCAAAAATGATACTGATTGCTCCAGACTGGCCACGCCAGCACTGGTACCCAATCCTAAAGAACTTGTCTCAAGGTCCAGCCTGGACATTGCCTCAAATCTCTCACTGACCCAACAAGACAATCAGATCCTGCACAGCCAACTCAGGACCTTAAATCTAGCAGCATGGCGGATAATGTAGCCATTCAGAACACTCCTCTCTCCAAAGCTGTGATGGATGTTATTTTGGAGGCCAGGAGGCCCAATACCAGAAAATCTTATGCAGAAAAACGGAAGAGATTCTGTGCTTGGAACCAGGAACAAGGAATTGACACATTTTACAATACTTAACTGAGATGCTGGACAAAGGCCTATCTTTTTCATCAATTAAGATTCATGCCTCTGCCATTTCAGCCCATTACAATACTGAACCACCTATCTTTTCTCATCCTTTAATAAAGCAGTACCTCAGAGGGGCCAAAAACATAAGACCTCCAAGGAGAGCACCACTACCTACATGGGACCTCAATTATGTCTTTGAGAAACTCACACTGCCCCCTTTTGAGCCAGCCTCAACAGCTGATATAAAATTCTTATCCTGGAAAACAGCTCTGCTCTTAGCAATAACCTCTACAAGACGAGTCTCGGAGTTACAGGCACTCATGGCTGTGGAACCTTTTATCATTTTCCATCCAGACAGGGTTTCTCTGAGGACGAACCCTACATTTATGCCTAAGGTGGTGTCCAGTGTGGCCCTTAACCACACCATTCACTTGCGTACCTTTTATCCAAATCCACAAAACAAGGGTGAGAGACTGCTACATTCTTTGGACATACACAGTCAGCTACGCTTCTACTTGGACAGAACTAAAGCTTTCAGAAAGACTGAGCAACTTTTAGTGGCATATGCTGCAGGATCACAAGGAAAGGCTATCTCAAAACAGACTATTTCAAAATGGATAGGCCATTGCATTCATTTCTGCTACTCACAGCATGGCAAATCAGTGCCTAAGGGCATTAGGCCACATTCAACCAGAGCAGCAGCCACTTCAGCAGCCTTCCTCAGAGGAGTACCAACCAAAGACATCTTAGAGGCTGCAACTTGGAGTTCAGTGCACACTTTTATAAAGCACTACCACTTACCTCTCTACTCTAAATCCAGAGCAGGCTTTGCCACTGCAGTTCTGCAGGGCCTCATAGCCTCTCCTAATCCTATTTAGCCCAGCCACCCATCCTCAGCTTTGGAATTCAACCCAAGAGTAATGACTGCAACAGTGAAACACGATGAACATAGTACAGTTGTGTACCTGCCATAAATGTAGATGTTAGAGTGTATTCACTGTTGCAGTCCGGGTTACCCTCCCACCATCCACCTTTCTTTTGCTGGGTCTTATCTGTACTTCTCTATTCTATACAACCTATGTGGTGTATTTGCTTGTAGACGAAGGAAATGTTTACTTAAGTGCATGCAGGTTTATTGGCATAATTTATTTAGCCTACCCTTTTGGGGGGCACCTGACATCTGGAGCAAGAAAAACTGAAAAAAATGGCGTCGGCTGCATCTTTTATACCCCTGGCACTCTGACATCAGGGAAGAGGTGACAGCAACCGATGCCGGACCAAGACTTTGGAATTCAGGCCGACTGCAGGTAGCCTGCCAGCAGGATAACCCAAGAGTAATGACTGCAACAGTGAATACACTCGAACATCTACATTTATGGTAGGTACACAACTGTACTGTCTTTGTATTCTATAATGGGTCTATGAGGGATGAGTACAGTAGGACAATGACCTCCTTTTTTCTGGATGAAAAGCCCTTAGTGATGAGGTGTGCCACATAGAAGGATTTCCTGACTGTTGTGACGATGTGGTTATCTAAGGTGAGACCACTGTCCACCTGTGCCCCTAAGTCTCTTATTACACTTTTGGTGTTTAGTGTACTGCCACCTATGTGGTAATTCACGGGTACATGTTTTTTCCCAAAGGGGATAACTATACATTTCTTGGCATTGAGCTTGAGCCCATGGCTCTGGCACCAAGCATATGTTTCTTTAAGGCCCTTTTCCAGATTTTCTAAGGGATTCACTAATACCTGATCCAGGTTTGGCAAAAACAGAATCATCAGTCTCAACAAAATGTGGGTAAACAGATGATGTGATGTTGTCAGTCTCGCCTTTATTCTCACTGGTAGGGTCGGATCCGATCCGTCGGATCCATCTCGGCCATTTCTCCAGCTCAAGATCTTCAGCAAAGCTTGTGGGCCTTATTCTTTACCCATAATGCATCCCTGCAACTCCCACTGACATTGTTTGCTGCGCAGCAAAGAGGTTCAACAGCACAGCTCTGGGCTAAGTGCTTAGTTTTTTTTTTTTCTGGAGTTTTTCTTAAAATTGTATTCCCTTTTCTATTTCCTTTTCTTTCTACAAATAGCTAGTCTAGTTGTAACAACTTCTTTTCCCTTATTTGATGTCCATTTCAATTAAAGGGAGTCTAAGGAACATCTGATTTAGTTAGGGAACATTCCTTTCTCCTTTCTTGTTCTTTCTTAAAAAAAAAAAAAAAAAAAAAAATAGTACATCTATATTTATCCCATGTTTTACACACTTACATTAGAGTTCTATTTTAGTGTGTGCTTGTGAGTATGGAGTCTGTGTAAGTCCGTTTAAGTTAGAGGGCTTATTTTTGTGACACTGGAAGTGACTTTGCTCTCTGTTTCTTCCCTGGCTCTTTAGTCATGTCGCAGAAACAGGATAGTAAGCCCTTGGGCTTTAAAAAATGTAAAAAGTGCAGAAAGAAGATGACCCTTAGCAATTTGCACATCCTATGTTTGTATTGCATGGGGTCTTTTCATCTGCAAGAGTCTTTGTTCCATTTGCCACAAGTTCAATCAACGGGCATTAATGGAACATAAAAATAAGCTTATTTTAAAAGGACTTATGAAATCACTTTTCCCTGAGTCTGTATCTCCCAAATCTTTTGACAAACTTGCCAAAAGACCTTCATCGGAGCTGAGATCCTCGTTGGAGCCGAAGCAGAAGGCTCCAAAGTTATCTGATCAGAAGACTATCAGAGTAGACCTCTCCTCCTGGTTCCAAGACTCCCTCTGAGTGGAGAGTTTCTTTAGTGCCGACTGTTACAACAGAGCATAGACATAGGAGCCAATTCACCTGCTTAGAAAGTTTCTTCTTGGCTCAATTCTCCACTGCTAACTAGATCAAGGTCACTACCAGGAGCTTATCTGATGAAGATATGGATAGGGTCATAGAGAAACTTTTGAAGACACCAGCTTTGACTAAACTACTGTTGAATCTGAGCCCAAAGGAATCGGATCAGACTCAATCCCCCTCTTCTACCGCAGTTCCTCCTCGATCCATCCCCCTGCTTCAATGCCAGAAGATTCCAATATCCAGGTTGTGTTGGTGTCGGGTCCAGGATCCATACCTTCCTCAGATCTGATATCTGCCTTGAGTGTCTCTGTGCCTTTGGAGCAGATCATCTCTGGGAGCCGACACTGGATCTGACTATGCCTCTAGGGGCTTCGGCATGGGTGAATTCGGCTCCTGCCTCTGGTTTGGAGCCCCTCTCTTCTGCTCAGAGATTCCTTCAGGTCCGACAACTAGTTTGTCAGATCCTGGAAGTTCCTCACAGTGGGGAGGGTCTGCCTTCGAGGCGATGAAGAGGGCTTTGACTACTACTCAGTCTGTCACACAATCTCCTTTGAGTCTTCCTCCTCTTCAACCCGGATGTCTTTATCTCCTCGTATGACCTCTCAGCAGGTCCGTAGAGATGACAGGCCTCAGGACGTCCCTCAGGGTACTGCCCAGTCTTCCGAAACCTCTCCAGAGTATCCCTCTGAGGAGGTCCCTCAGAAGAGAACATGAAAGAGGAAGCATCTTGACTCCCTGCCACCACCTCTGAACTGTACACTTTTGCCTCATATTTTTGGTGTGTTCCTCTTAAAATTTGTAATTTTCTGGCAAATAGCTGAGGATTGAAGTCATTAAATAATGACAAATATTTGAATGTAAGACTCCACATCCTTCAGAAAATTTATGCTAATGCAAAACCTATTATTCTGTCAACTTTCTCTGTTTGTAAAATCAATATTTGAAATCTGTCCCTATTTTCCCTCCATCATTTTAGGCTTTGTCCAGATTTTTTGCTCTAAGAGGTTGAGAGGTAGTCCCTGGAGGATTCCATCACATCTGACACTGACCTCGATGAAGCAGAAGCGTCCCCACAATCACTTCCTGAAGATGTCTCCTTTGGAGACATCCTAGAAGTTGTAAAACAGAGAGGTGATTGGCAGCTGTCAACCCCTTTGGCTGAGGAGTCGGTTTTCCTGAAGGCCTTTGTGTTTCGCCCATCAACTTCTTGGGTGGCTCGTCCTTTAGTCGGGCTGGTGGGATTAATTCCACAGAATGCTTTGGAGACCTCAGACACCATAGCCCCTACTCCTAGAAGGCCAAATAAGTACATTACTGCTCCAAAAGAGAAAAGCTTTTTAACAAAGGGTGTAGTGGTTGATGTCACGGTCATGGCGGGAGCCACTAAGAAGGAACTTTCTGAAACTAGTTCTTCTTTCCATCCTGCTAATAAGGACACAAGGACGATGGATAGGTATGGGAAGCGTGTCTTCTCATCACCGACCTTTGTTTTGCGGTCTCTGAATTAGCACTTCACTAGATTACAGAGCGACCTGGTTAAGGAATTATCAGACTCTGTCCAAGGGGCCATAGCTTATGCAGCAGCAGATAAAATAAATGCTCAGCTTGCCACCTTGAATTTCAGTTGTTAACTCATCCATGCGACTCATTTCTTATGCAGCAGATGGAACGAGTAGGGCAGCAGGCTGAGGTCTCTCTCTCAGGAGGCAGTCCTGGATGCATCTTTGTGATTTCACGGACCCCTTCAAGTCTTCTTTCGTTAATGCCCATTTTGATGGTTCGTCTGTTTTTGGGCAGAAAGGGAAGGAAATGTTTACCAAGTGTGAACAAGAAGGCAAGACCATTGTCTTCCATTGGAGTACATTTTTCCACTCCTACCAGACCCTTTCCCAAAGGTCAAAAAGGTAGTGGGGAAAATGTGGTTCAGAAAAGCTCAAAGGTCTTACCAAGGCACTCAAGGTGAAAGTTCCCCTAGAGCAGTGATGGTGAACCGTTTGGGTTTGGTGTGTCAAAAGCTCCTAGTGCAAAATAATTTGGTGCACTTCACATGAGCAACGAATGTAAAAGCAGTGTCTTTGGTAACTCTGGTGTTGTTCGCTGGCGTGTCACCCAAAATGTAGTGGTGTGTCACCTATTACACACGTGTCATAGGTTTGCCATCACTGCCCTAGAGCTAGAGGGGGGGGACAATAATGGAAGATGCTACCCACATGCAGAGGAGGTCTGCAGAACCAGGGCTGCAGAGAATCCTTCTTTGGGAGACCCTTCCAGCGTTCCTGAAGGAGTGCCTGGTTGCTCGCCTCTGGAGGCTGTTGGGGGGTGATTGTGTCTACACTAGGAAACCTGCCTAAAAATAACAAATGACAAATGGGTGCAAGACATAATATCCAGAGGTTATACCATTCCCTTCACCTCTCATATCTCCACAAACAAATCTGTTCCAGATATTCCACCCAAAGAGAACAAGCAACATTAGAAATTCAAAAGTTGCTAAGAAAGAGTCATCCAAGAAGTCCGCACAGACCAGAGAGGATCCAGAACTTACTCAAGATTATTTTTAGTTCCAGACAAAACACTGGACTGGTGACCCATTTTGGATCTCAGTAACCTAAACAAATTGGTAAAAAAAAAAAACAAGTTTTGGATGATGACACTGGACTCAATAATTCCTTTCCTAGGAAAAGACAATTGAATGTGTTGTGTAGACCTTCAGGATGCATACTACTACATACAAATGGACAGGCAGTCCAGGAGGTTCTTGTGCTTCGGCTGGGAGCTAGTCATTTCCAATTTCAAGCTCTGCCCTTGGTCTCACTACAGCCCCCAGAGTGTTCACCAAATGTATGGTGGTAGTAGTGGCTTGCCTGAGATGCAAATGATTCTGCGTGTTTCCATACTTGGACGACTGGCTCATAACTGCCCCGACCAGGCATCATTTGCTCCAGTCAAGGGATTATGTCCTTCAGCTCTGTTCCTCCCTAGGTATTATCGTCCATTATGAAAAAATCTGTGCTAGAGCCATCTCAGAGTTTAATTTTCATAGGAGCAGAGATGAACACATCCACTCAAATAGCAAGACTTCCTCAGGGAAGAGCAGACTCCCTCCGTCATTATGTGAGAATTCTAATCAAGAAGTCAAAAGCTCCCCGCAAAACTAGTTCTTCAGGTGCTAGGGAAAATGGCTGCAGCTATTGTACTAATTCCTCTAGCTCTCCCTCACATGAGGGTCCTCCAGTGGTTGCTTTTTGCTCAGTGGTCAATCTTGGATCTCACAGTGTCCCACAAGATGCCTTTAAAAAATATCTTCAGTGGTGGAGTCACTCAACCTTAGTGTCTTAGGCCTGTCTGTTCATTCCTTCTTATCCCATAGTCACTGTGACCATGGACACTTCCCAGATTGGGGGGGGGGGGGGCATTTTCTAGGGAAGACAATTCAAGGCATCTGGCAAGAACACGAGGCTCATCTGCATATAAATATCGTAGAGAGGAGAGCAGTGCTTTTACCATTGCAGGCATTTCAGGACTCTCTTCCTTTGGGAACGATAGCAATTCAGTCAGACAACATGTCTGTAGTGTGGTGTATAAACAAACATTCATTAAGGTTATTGATGGCATGGTGTATAAACAAACATTCATTAAGGTTATTGATGGCAGTGAGAGGAAATTCCTCTTCTTTGGGGGGGGGGGGGTTCCTCATTCACCAGTTTAGACTCTTTTATTGCACCCTTTCCTTCAACACATGTCCCAGCGAGTGATAGAACCAGTTCCTCCTCCTCAGTTTGAAAAATTTGTTTATTCAGGATATTTTTAGTGTCAAAGAAAAGACCAAAAATGCTTGCAGACCAGTTCTAGATGTTTCTTTCCTAAACCTGTTTGTGATGGTGCCCAAGTTCAAAATGTCATTGCACAACCTGTTACTACTACTTCCTCATTCAAGTAACTTTAGATTTAAAAAATGCTTAGCACATCCCTATTCATCTAGACTTCAGGTGTTAAGATTTTGTGCATCTGGATCACATTATCAGTTCTCTGCTTTACCCTTTGGGACTATCCAGTGTACCAATACTGTTCAAAAAGTGTCAAGCTCCAGTTATAGCTCATTGCAGGCTACAGAGTATCCACATTTTTCCATATTTAGACTACTTGCTTATCAGCACAGTCTCACTCAACAGGCATCCTGTATTCCATCAGAGCAAAATTGTGTGGCAGACAAGCCAAGTAAGACAAGGGCAGACCCTCATAAATGAAAAATAAATCAGGGGTTTTCCAAGATTTGATCCATCTGTGGAGTTCAAGTACACCTATTTGCCTCCTCTCTGAATGATTAGTTGGCAAACTTCTGCTCCAGGACTCCATGCAAGAAGAGATGGAAGACAGATGATTTTTCCTTTCCTTGGACTAAAGCTTTTCTGTATTCATTTCCACCCTTTCTACTGGTATCCAGGGTACTTCTGAAGATTCAGAAGGAATGCCCCCAATATCATTATGGTGACTCCCTTTTGGCCCAGAAAACACCTGTTCTCCCTTAATTTGGAATTGGCCAGGTATAATTACCACAAGTTTTTTCACACAATGGATCTGCTCATAAAAGATCAGGGGTGTTTGATGCAACCTGACCCCAGTCAACTTCAGCTGATGCCCGGATAACGGGGACTTAATTCCCTTTAGGCACCTGTTTACTGAGGCTTGTGTAGCAGATATTAATGGAGGCAAGAAACCCTGCTACTAGAAAATCGTAAATTAGCAAATCGAAAAGGTTTTCTAGTTGGTGGTTAAACATCACAAGCACCCATTCGGGGCTAGTTTTCTCTGGTTTTGCAATGTTTGTGTGAGTTACTATGTTGTAGTCTTTCTTAATCCTCCATCAAGGTTCATTTATTGGCCATTTCAGTATGTCTGCTTCACGAAAACCAGTGGCCCCTCCCTGGGATCTTAATTTTGTGTTAAAGCTAACACTTAGTCAATCTGAACCAACTAATCTGGTTAATTTCTGGTTCTTAACATGGAAAACTGTTTTATTGATTGCTCTGATCTCTAGAAGAAGAGTATTTGAGTTGCAAGCTTTTATGGCAAGTCATCTCAATCAAAATTTCTATATAGACAGGGTTTCTTTGAGAAGTGATCCTTCTTTTATGCCTAAAGTGCTATCACAGTAAGCCAAATTGTCCATCTCCCTGTTTTCATCATCTTGTTTTCTTTCCTGAATCTAAATTGAGGGAGAAAGGATCCATAACTTGGTTGCCCACAGACAACTCTGGTACTATCTTGGCAGACCTACGTCTTACAGATTTTTGATCAGTTGTTCTTTTCTTGTGAAGGTAAAAAGAAAGGCTGTTTTGACACAGGTTGTCCTGTTTCCAAATGGTTGTCTCAGGCTATTACCTTTTGTTATGCTCGCCACAACAAAACTATTCCCGGCAGGGTCAGGGTCCACTCTACCAGGACCTTGGCTTCACCTGTGTGTGTGCTTCAATTTTAAACTCTTAACTTACCAGGCATCAGTAACTATGATTTTGGTGCTTAATTCAGCTGAATCATATAGTAGGCTGCCAGCTCTTTGTTTCCTCCCTCCACCAGCAACAAGAAAGACCCATGCTAGGGAGTCCTTGTCTTTTAAACAGGCTTCATATGTGCCTCTGCCACTGATGGGTGAATCTGATGAGGCCATATTTGCTTCTTCAGACCACTTTTTTTTTTCCTTGGAACCGTGTGGTGCAGCACCTTCAGCCACCAAGTTCCATGCATCAGAGACTTCATCTGTGGGTATGAAAGAACCACTCTTGTTGATTCTGGAGGAGGGAGAAAAAGACAATGTACAACCAAGCCAGACCAACATTCGCAATTCCAGAGTTGTTGCTCCTTTGTCATCCTTTTCGCAGGAGACAAAAAAATTGAAAAGGAAAGTTAAAGACTTGGCTTCTCTTCATAAGGCTCTAAACAAAGAATAACATTTCGGCTTAGCCAAAGATTATCCAAGTCCTTAATTCATTAAACTCAGATTCCTCACTGAACAGAGAGAGAGAAAGATAATTTCCTCTGGTTCTGATAATATTTGTCAGTCAGAACAACTGAGATTTCTTCAGACATTCCCCAAGAAGCCTTGTATTTTTCTGAAACTTAAATTAAGGAATTGATTGTGTGAACAAAGTGAAATTGCATTTCTAAGGAAAAAGAAGTATTATGTTTCATTGCAACTGGACATCCCTCAGCCTGCAGCTGTTCCTCCTGTGTTGCCAAGATTAGAAGTATTTTAACAGCCTGCAATTTTATAAGGTTTTGTAGACTTATAAATAATATTTTTACATGGATTTTTTGACAATGCCTTTAGCTGTCAAACCCTTTCTAAGGGTTAATCCTATTTCTTCAGATAAAGGTAGAAAAGCTGCTGAAATTGGGAAAGAAATGTACTCTTCTATTATTACACCTTTCAGAATTCTAAACTGCTAGGGGCATATGTTAAACAATTTCATGTCTTCCTTGAACAATATGAGAAGGTTAACTGCTAATCTCCCTTTCTCAGAGAAGAAAGTCTCACAGAGCAATGTAATAGGTACATATATTAGTACTAGG
Source organism: Protopterus annectens (assembly GCF_019279795.1). Classification (NCBI taxonomy): domain Eukaryota; kingdom Metazoa; phylum Chordata; order Ceratodontiformes; family Protopteridae; genus Protopterus; species Protopterus annectens. The sequence goes on along the minus strand of NC_056728.1, from coordinate 187,085,646 downwards.
CTAACTGCTGTTGTGTGCCAATTTAAAGACTAGCCAATTACCCTATGTGAGAATCAAACCCTGCACATTGTGTCTGTAAGGTAAACACCTTAACCATTATGGCAAACTCACAGATAACAAAACACTTTGAAATGCTCATGTGATTCTGATCACATGATCAAGAGCAGTTGCCACCTGCTGTTCATCTGAGATTTGCATGGTTGCATTCACAAAATCTGTTGAAATTTTTTGGCAGCCAAAAGCATCAAACTTAAAAAAGCCTTACTATATGTCTAGGCAGTTCAGATCGGGGGTTCCATCTCAAAAGAATAATTTTCTTCGTTCCAGCCATGTACAACAGTTTGCTTCTCCAACTGTAGGGAAATTTTAAATCTGCCATCACATTTCAGCCCCAAAAAACATGTTCCCATTTATCTAGGTTTCCCATCACACTTCCAGCATTTGCTATCCACCTGAGGAAAAATTTTCTGTAGTCACCAAAGGGAAAAAAATAATTATGCAATACTTAAGGCAAAAATCCTAAACCTTCTAGACTTTGCATACTTTGGAACCATATAAACATGCCATTAATTGTCTGAGTTGTAACAAAAAAGTGAATAACTTCCTTGGATTTAACAAAATGGACAGCTTTTCTGTGTGCTGAGGACATTGGATATCTCCAGTAGACTGGGTTGGTTATGTATAATTCAGAACGCTGCAGAAGTAGAGAAGAAGAATATTGATCTTTGCAGCTTAGCCATGAAAGATTTACAAAGCTTTGAAACAAATTATACTGTTGTATTTGGATGTAATGGAGTAATAGTTAATACAGATGTATCCACAATATTACAGTATTACAATAAGCAATATTCACCTCCCCCAGTTAATGAATTTTGTGGTAGAAATGATTAGCAGAAAATTTGGAGAAGGTGAAATATTTCAGTAATCAGTACTAGAATAATAAATACGTAGACCAGATAGTCTTCTTTGCGAACTCTCTTCTGTTATGTTTAAAGGCACAAAATGAGCTTTTCTTTTCTGTGTGAAAAGAAGTGTGTGTTTTGCAGCCTTAAAATTTTTAAATTATAAAGATTACTTCAGCATACAGAAGACTACATGTAGTGAGCCTGCTTATGTTATTAATTTTCATGGGAGGGCAGGGTGTGATTGTCATTCTAGGTTCCAGTGATAAGCTGCATTAGCATAGGATATGTAATTATACATTAGTTATGTAATTGCCAAAATGTTAATCATTAGTTTCTTGCCAAACTGTTAAAGAAAAAAATTACAAAAGAAGAGATGACTACATTTAGTCTCCTGCATTCTGAAGCAATATTAAAAGCTGTTTGTTTATGCAGGGTTTTCAAACCATTTGTTTTTGTATAAAGACTGTTTGCATGCATAAAATTACATGCATTCTTTATATAAAACAAAAGGTCATTTTGTGCCATTAAACATGATCTTTAAGTGTTCTGTGTTGTGTAGTAAGTATAGGAAGGAGTATGCTGTTTTGTTTGCATTAGATACTGGTTTAGTAGCAGCTGTGAGAGATCTATTTTTAAATGTTTATCATAGGAGGCATGTGGAACATATGTTACTGATAGTAAACTTTGCTGTATTGAGTACATTAAGAAGCACCTGCTGTTCCTACTGAGAAGCTGTTGGAAGAAGACTTAAAAAATGCTGCTACACTCCATCACTAGACCCATAAAATCAGGGATAAAGATACTTCTCATTCATGGTATGCATTAAAGTAATTTTGCAATGGCACCAGTAATTTTTGGACATGACAGGACATTTTGCATTATTTTTTTATTTAGTTTTTAATTCATTGGGAGCAAGAGTTAAGTGTGTGGAATTAACGTTTGAGTATATCAGTACATATACCTTGAAATGAGGTGCAAGTTTTCCAGCCTTAGGGGGAAAGATGTCTCCCACCTTTAAGGAAAAATATTAATCCACAGGGAAAACTGGTACTACATGAGCATCGACTTTGCTGGCTGAGCCTCCTTAAAACCAAGAAGAAAGAACTACAAACTGTAGACACCCTCATTTGAAACCCCAAAATAAGCAAACCTGTATAACTTGTTTAGATCCCCGTACTTAGAAAAATAAACAGAGCTTCATCAAATCTAACTACAGTTTACGTGATCTTCATTATTTATGTATGCTTTAACACACAATTCATTGTCAGTTCACTTGAGCTGTTGATCAGAAATGTATGCTATAGACTGTTTGGCCGAGCTGAAGTAGGCTAGGTCTCATCTTTCTTCCTGTTATGCATATCTATTCTTTTCGGTAGTTAATTTTATTTATTTTACATTTGTTTACCAGGAAAGTCTGACTGGACAAAATGTCCTTTTTCAGTGGAGGTCTAGGGAGAAATGCTACACATTTATAAATAACCATAAGATGCATATACAATGTACAGATACAAATATTGATTCATTCTCAGATACAAATACAGAGTGAAAATACAAGTTATGCATTTCACTGATACAGTCTTATAGTATAGATAGGAAAAGGAGAATGGCAGTACTGTGATTGCAGGTAGAAAACAAGCACGTTAAGTATACATGTGCTTAGTACGGGTATACTATTCAAATACAAAAATAACAGGTTGTGTTCCTTTAGCTGCCTTAAGACATCTATTTCCTAATGAGAGTTTGTGCAAGAGCAGGTCCATGATTCTGATAGATGTGATTTGAGAAGTTTTTTTAAAGTTGGAAGTGTTAGTAGTAGTTCTGATATTTAATGGCAGGGAATTCCAAGTTTTGGCTTTGCAGTTGGAGTAAAGGGAAACTCCAGCTGCATTGTTAGGTTTGGATGTAGGTTATAGCGTACATACTATATTCCCGTCCTATGCAGGTAGTGCCTCATTGATGCAGAAACTTCATATACCTCGTGTCACTAGTTATTCATATCCATTTGTACATCACCTTATGTGTGATGTGGTAAGTAATTGTTGCCATATTAAAAATATGCATGACAACTAGTCATGTTATAACCCTTAAGTGTCGTGTTGTTGTATCATAATTGCAGCTTGTCAGGACTGTGCTGGGAACTGTGTAGCTGTCTCAGTGACTGGACATGTTTACCCGGTATTTTATATGTCGGGTAATATGCCACCCTTTCCATGAAAGAATGAGTATATCCAGTAATGTATCCGTTATAAGTAGTGTGCCAAGAGCCATATAAGGGCTCTGCATGTGCCAGGTCTAAGGTAACTTAAGTGCTGAACCTTTTAATGAAAAGGAAGGCACCATAGTCTCAGAACCCTTTACCTGGGCTTGGGGAGGTTCATGGCAAAAACTTGAGAGATAAGAATCTGGTTAGCTTACTATGCCGATATAAAGAAAATGTATAATTAGGCCTTGATTAAAACAAAAAAAAAAAAAGAAACTTCAGTTGATAGCTGTTCAAAGTAATGCAAGTAAGTAAAATAAACTCAAGAATCTAAAGCACTTTCTCCTCTCCATCAGTAAGTAGGTTGGGCTTTATCATATCAGTAAAAAAAACAGTACAATGACATCAAGTGCACTGAAATGGTTAACTCCACTAAATAATAAATGTGTACGTAATGAAGTTGATGATGAGACCAGAAAAAAAACAAAGCAACAGATTTACTAACATTAAACAATGAGTGGTTATATTCACGTAGGTTAACTACTACAGGACCAGGATGAAAATATTAACTAAGTTAACATCACAGGTTTAGAAGCAGTTGTTCATTTATATGTAACAATGCATTGTGGAGTAGCATTTTCTCAGTCTAATTTCCAATATGTAAGTATTAGAATTTCTAATAAGCGTATGTTTTATAATGATCCTTCAATAATTTATACAATGATTTATTACTGGTTTACATGACAAAGTATTATTTATGGTATGTGAAGAGTGTTTCACTGCCTAAATTTCTGATCATGGGATCATAGGAGATTACTAGGCTATCAACACAGAGGTCATTTTAAACATAGTCATTTCAACCCAATGTAATATCATAGAAGTGCTAGTCACTACCCAAGATTGCATTTAGTGATGATTGCCCATGTCCAGGAGGGGTGTGAGCACTGTACCCGTAAGAATTTATGGTACCCCATCCAATTGTCCAGGTTCCTCTTGTGTCATAGAGGTGCTCTGTTTCACATGAATTGGAAACCTGTTTCAAAGACGTGGCAGTCACCTGGAGATGAATCTGTCCCTCCAGCATGTACTATTTAAGTTGCACACCATATTTTAACTTGCAGCATTACACTTCTCTTTTAACATCAGTGACTTAGGTGGTAGAAATCCATTTTCATTCTGGTTTGGCTTACCTTTTTAAACACCTTCATTAAATTATCACTTAAGACATAGGTGAACATTCATTAACAGGAAAAAAAATGAACTTTTTTTCATTTACACGTATTACACATAACGTATATTTTCTCTCCCTGTAACCATCTTCAGTCCAGCATTACATAAACGTGTTGAATTCCTGCCTTCCCTTAAACCTCACAATTCTTCTCTTGAACATTATTCTGCATGTACTGTTGCAACAATTTATTTTATTTCCATGTAATTTGCACCTTTGCTTTTCTAAAGATCTCTCTTCCAGTTCTTTTATCTCTTTTAGAATATTCAATGCTTCATATTACAGATGGTTTAGACTTTGATTTTCATTTTCTAGTAATTTTTTTTTGGTTGCTAACATAATTAAAATTTATTAATTAATACTGGGAAAAGCCGAACGAAGAAGAAGAAGACCTTAATATGTTTAAGCAATTCAGATCCTGTGCTCCAGCTCAAAAGAAGAATTTCCATAGTTGCACCCATTTGCTCACCCAATGTTTTTGACAGAGTACTCTGCAGGGAATTTTTTAAATCTGCCAACTCATTACACTTCCAAAACATATGTTACCTCCAATCACAACTCCAACATTATTTACCTGAGGAAAAATTATTTGCTTTGCATGTAAAAATACCTATGCAAAGATCCTAAACCTTCTAGATTTTGTTGCATACTTGAGACGTATGTCCTCTCATTGTTCCCTTGTAAATTGCTTTTCCAGTCTCTCTCTTCCCAGTCTTTTCTAACCTCTTCTGAGTTATTTATATAGTTATCATGGGATATTTTATATGTCCTACTAATTATCTCCTTTTAAACAGCAGCTTCTGTTCTAGATTCAACTAAAAGCTCTTACTGGAGCAGGTCTTTCACTTAAGATTATTACCCTATCAGTTTCTGTTTTCCTATACTCTAATATTACAGTCCCTGTTGATGAAGGCAGTCTCTAGCCTAAAGTCCAAATGTTGTCTTGGCCTTATCCCACTCTTACCTTTCCCTCCGTAGTTATTTGCTGCAGATACCTTGGTTCCTTTGCCAGTTTTTCCCAGTAAATTGTAGCCTCTCTTGCCTATTTTCTGTATCCTTTCTTTCAGTTGCCGCTATTGGCAAAATCTCATTTTGCCATTCTCGTGTTACCTTGGTTCTCAGAATATTTTCTGCTACTTTATGAATTAATACAGAATCCTACTCTTTATTTCTTGAACATCCCCCTACTTCATCATCAGCCCTTTCCATTTTGAATGGAACCTACTTCTGTTATGTATATGAGCTGTTACTGTGTAGCTCTAAAATATCTCTTCATGTCTTATTTTGGTATATTTCGATTTGATGTCTGCCTGTAAAGGCATTGTTAGACATGCTTGGATGTATATTCTCACCTGAGTGGAGCTCAGAAACTGAAATGTTTGGTCCTTGTGTACAGTGCTGATATCCCACAGTTTATGCCTGTATGGCATGCATCTTTACCTGACTTGTTTCTTGCAATTTTGCACTGCCTCTGCTCCTTTCCAAAATGTTGCCTTGCATCTAGATGTAGATTATTTCATACGCAGTGATAAACAGGGGTCCATAGTGTGGTGGAGTAGGAGAGGTGTGATGGAAGGCCACACTCCATGTTCTTTCTGTTCCTTTTTTTGTTTTTTAGGATTAAGTTAAGAGACATTATAGGTACGCTGCATTAGTTGGTGTACGCCAACTGTTCTCTATTCAGAGACAAATCTGTTTGGGTAACTGCAACTAAATTGTGTGGATTTTAAGTTAAGGTCCTATGTTTTTTAATTTGCCTTTTCTGTTTGCCCTTTAAATTCTTGCAGTATGTTTGTTTGCTAACCAGTTAAACTGGCTAATACAAGATGCTTTTCAGCCATTAACTGGGTCACAAAGCTGGACAGTATCAGATGCAAGTATACTTGCAAGTTGGTTTCAGATATGCACAGTATACAAGAGATCATTAAAAATTACAGTGTGTAACTGCTACAGATAATTGTAAAGGTGTACAATTAATTTAATACTGAAACTGTTAAGCAGTGAAATAAGCATACCCAGAAGTGTTTGGTGCATTAGCGTGGTACAGTGTTGTATACTAGTAAACATAAGTAAGGTATTTTACAAAATAAACAATTCAGCAGTTGAATGAGTATCATACAGAAAAAAAAATAAACTGGTTTGTGCAGAAATTCTGTTAAGTTTTCAGTAATCAATGATAAATCTGTTACAGCTATAACAGTATTAGGTGGATTGTTTTAGGAAGCAGAGGCCAACTTTGTGAATGATGATTAGCAGAGAGAAATTGAAAAGTAAGGTCTCAGTAGTTTAAAGGTGTTGGTACTATGTAGCATGCATTTTTAGGTATGTACTTTAATTTGTATGCATCATAAGTACTGCTCAGGGTAAGTTAATAAATGACTGGTGATAATGCAGTTCGATAACTTTGTTCCTCTTTATTTGTAGCTGGTGATTAGAGTACACATGTCTGATGATAGTTCCAAAACAATGATGGTGGATGAGAGGCAAACTGTTCGGCAAGTGTTAGACAATCTCACAGACAAGTCCCACTGCAGCTATAGTTTAGATTGGTCCTTGGTAGAAACCATTCCAGAATTACAAATGGGTGAGTAGCAATTTGATATTCTGTTTACTTTATAATTGCTGGCAGTTCACTTTAATTTCACTAGTAAATTTACTTTACTCCTGTCCATAAACTTAGCAGTTTATTGTGAAATCATGCCACAATGTGCGTTATGTATCCATTTTATGGATGATGGTAGTGGAAGCTGTCAAGATGGTGTGATTTAAAACTTTTTACATATAATGGTAGTTTTAACTGCTAAATGTGATTTTACAGAACACGTATTTTGACCTATATCCTATCCCTATTGTCTTTACTGTACCCGGTACAAATATTTCCCCAGTCTTTCCATCCCTGTTTTCATCTTAGTAGCTGCCCTTTGTGCCCTCTCTGCCAGCCCAATCTCCTTTTCCCCTGAAGTTTACAGAACTGCACACCAAATCCGTATGCAGTGAAAACATGACTCTTGCTTCCTTGCATTCTACCCTTCTTGCACTGTATACTAGTTTTCTTGCCTCAGTAGTCATCCTTTTCCAGGTTCTTTTCCTGCCCTGTTCATTTGCAACATGTAAGATTCTTACTCCACTCACCAGGTTATTACAGCAAAAGTGCGTTATACACCTGTGTGTTTCTATAGGGTCCTCTTCAGACTAGATACCTGTAAATTACTCCTACTGTGTTTTTGCAAAGGTATTATATTTGGGCAATTGCCTTGTAGGGTAACGGGAATAGTTTGCTGGAAAATGGAAATTTGAACCTATTGTATAGAGGAAAGGGTGTAGAAATGTCTTAAGACTAAGTAAAGCAATGGATCCCAATGATATTTAGCCCTTAAAAGAACTTGTAAAACAACTAGAAAATCCACTTGTAAGGCTGTTTACCAAGTCATAGGGTTAAAGAGTAGTTTATCAAGTAATGGGATTAAACAGTAGTTTCCACAACCACGGGATTGCAGACACAATTCTACTTCATAAAAGGAGAAGCAGCAGAATAAAGGTTAGAACCAATAAGGTGAATTGCTTTAGGGTATAACGTTTGTGCTTATGATAGAGGAGACCCTCCTGTGTATGCCTGCTATGGGGCTGTCCTTGGTATCTAGTCATGAGAGCTCCTACCACAATTGTATATGTTTGGTCAAAGAGGAAGCTTTCACAAAGTACCCTTCCCTTGCTCAGTTTCTCCTTTTATACTTTTTGTTTTGGCTTGGCTTCATGGTAGATGATTAGTGATCTGCTACTTGATATTTTTAGGGTCTCTGTTGGTTCTTTTTTTTTTTATTTTTCGGGTGCAAGGACAAAGTGGATAGCGCCATCTACTTCTTTTTTGGATCCTAAGTCCTCGGATCTGACAACCAGTTTAACTGATAGAAGTCATACTTCAGAGGATACACTTGAAGTCTTTTTCTCCTCCTTTACCCACTAAACGTTTTCAGACTTAAAGGAAACACTCTAGACCATCATCCACAGCATCTTCCAGGTCTTCAAAGAGTTTGACAGATGTGTACGTGGACAGGATAATGTGGAAATTTTTCAGGGCTCAGATCCAGATGGGGGTCCTGCCAGCTCCATCCCCTCATGGATCTGTGAGTGCACCTGCTATGTCCATTCTCTCTCCTCCGATCTGACTGGTGATTTCAAAGTCGCAGGATACGAGATCTCCAAGAAAATTAGCATTGGATCCAAGGAAAGTGCTTTCTTCACCTTTCGACTGTGTCCCTAAATGGTTCTGCTCTGATACCCTCTGATCAGAGCAGGTCTCAGACCAGAAGGTCAACACCAGGTCTTAAGGGTTGGGTTCTGTCCCGACTTTGTCAGATCCATCTCTTCCTGTCGGAGCCTCAGCCCTGGACAGATCTGAGCTAATTCTCTTCATGAGGCTCGAATCCAGGGGGTGGCCCCAACCTTTCTTCCTCATAGGCTACTGTTCCAAAGAGGGGGCTGAGAGGTTTCCCATGGTCCTTCAACATTCAAGCTGGTAGAAAGGGCTTTCTGTCTTCACCGAGAACCATCCTTTCTTATCTGGGATCCTACCCATCTCCCACCTTTGGTTCTAAGCTCAGAGGCCATCAGACCTATTCCCCAGGGACAGCCAGTTCTGAGAAGTCTCCAGATAGTTCCCCTAGAGGAATCCCCCCTCCACCTTCTGATACCTCTCCTGAACACCCGAAGGAGGAGGTTCCTTGGAAGACGATGTGTAAGCGAATGCACATAGACTCTCCAGTGGGGTCTTTCACAGAAGACACTCAATTTTATGAGGGAGAAGGATTCCCCAGATCGCCAACTGATGACATCTCCTTTGGAGATATCCTCGAGATCCTCAAACAGAAGGGTGGTTGGTCTTTCCCAATCTCCTTCTCCTGAAGAATCAGTGTTTCTGGAGGCTTTTGATTCTGGACAGTCTATGTCTTGGGTGCCACCCCTCTTCCCGGCAGATGAACTGATGGACTTTGTTTCCTGCCAGGCCTGGAAAGAACTCGACACTGTTGAACTTATCCCCAAGTGCCCAGACAAATTTCTGGTCTCTCCTGTTGACAGACCCCACTGGAGCAAGGGAGTCCCGGTTGATGCTGTAGTGGTGGCAACAGCCACCGAGAAGGAGCTAGCTGCACAAAACTCCTTTGTCCATCCACTGAACAAAGAGTCCAGAGCAACGGACAGGTTTGGACAGTGAGTGTTTGCTTCAGCTACGTTTGCCTGAGGTCATTTAACTACTTGAACACACTTCACTTGGATATGGAGAGATTTGACTAAGAAACTAGAGAAAACACTGTCTGGGAGTCCATAACTGTGGAGGATCTCAAAAAGACTTCCTCGCAACTGGCCACTATGTTGTCCATTTCTAATGCATCAGTGAGGCTGATCTC